>NW_023496038.1:270032-282589 GCF_904425465.1 Colossoma macropomum | reverse complement strand
GAGGTTAAAATATATCTTTGTTTTTTTTGTTAAAATTCCACAAAATCCTATTTTTCTGAATTATTTGTTTTCATGTTACATATTTTACGTATCTGTACTGGGAATCATTTATTTTGAGTTTTTGTTAATTATGTACCGTCACTTTAAGAGTCACGGTATTGCTGTGCCTCAGCTGCAGCGCCTTCAGTCCTGCGAAATGCGAACTGAGAGAAGGGGGCCTGTACTGAGAGAGAGAGAGAGAGCGAGAGCAGCGTGATGTTCCTGTGCACATCCTAAGCTAAACATTGTCTGCAGAGCTTTCACTGTTATATTTTTATGTCATACGCAACTATAAAAAGAACCAGCAACCAGCAGCAACTGTGGTCCGATCCTTCATTCAGTCGTCGCAGTACTCTTGAACACAACGCAGAATAAGGGGTTAATGGTCGTCGGTGGGACTGCTACAAAAAACACACAAGCCACCGCGAAACGCCAGTTACAATGGTGCCGTGACCTCTTCAGGAGAAAACAAATCGACATCAGTTCGTTCACCGAGGGAAGCTGTAGTTGCCTGTTTCTCTGGTAAAGGTAATTCACTGACTGTATGAAGGTATGTTTTAGGTGTCTCTTGGATTGACTAGAACATTGGACTCAAAAGAGAGAGAAAAAAAAACACTCGACTACAAAAGCTAATGAACAATGGACAGGACTGAATTTGGGACTGAACTGCTTTATTCACTTTGGAGCTTTGTTTAATGTGTGATTTTTGACTGCTTGATTGTTTGTGACTTGCAAATTCTGTGTGTGTCTCTTATTTTTCTGGTGGGAAATTGAAACATGGCAGAGGGTAGGACATATTTTGCTAGGGGAGAAGGTGATGATAGCTTTATGGAGTGCCGGTTTGGTATGGGGAGAGGGTTTTCAATCCACCCACTCAAACCAGTACACCAGGGCCTATAGCTGCAACATTAGGAACACCAGTAATTACCTCTCACACGTTGCACAGGACATGCCATGTCTAGCCTAATAGAGCAAACCCAGACTTAGATATACTCATTACACAGGTAGCTGAAAAGCTAGGCAAATCCATTACAGCTCAGCTGCAGTCTGAGAAAAGCACACATAGCTCTAAGCATACTGATCAGTCCTCAGAGATGACATTGTCTAATGTCAAGCTTGTCATGCAACCAGATGCAAAGGAGCCTCCTATATTTAGGGGCGATAGCTCAGATAAGTTCACAGTGCAGGAGTGGGAAAATTTAATGACTTTATACTTAAGGAAACGAGCTATTCCAAGTCATGAGCACTCACAAGAAATCCTGGATAGGCTAATGGGCAAAGCAGGGGATGTAGTGAGGATAAAGCTGCGCAATAACACATCAGTTGACTGCCCACTAAGAACCCAGATGTGATCTTTGACATCTTAAAACAGCATTTTAGCGAACTGACTATTCGAGCATGCCCTTAGCTGATTTCTATAATACATTACCAATGCCAGGTGAGGATGCTATGGAGTACTGGATAAGGCTCAACAAGACAATGGATGTGGCAAGTGAATGTCTGAAAAGGCAAAGCCGCAGTGTTTGTGATCCGAGCCATGAAGTCAGCATGATGTTCATCAAGCACTGCCCAGATCAGTCCCTTGCAGGTGTTTTTAAGTTCAAATCTGCAGAGAAGTGGTCAGCTAGCGAAATTCAAGAGAGGCTTGATGACCACATGCAGGAGAAGAAATCTCGAGCAGCTGTTAGAGCTCCAAGACCAAGCACAGTGGAGCGTAAGATCCACACTCAGTGCTCTGTTGGTGATGTGCATGTCTCAAAACACATCTGTACCATCTTCAGTGCCTCCTGCTTGTGTCAGTACAGACAATGACTGCATGAAGAGTTTAGTCTGTTTGTTAGATCGGCTAGTCACACAGCAGACACAAGGGTTAGCAGACCCTAACACCAGGGCAGCAGTGCCCCAGTCATTCCGTAGGGTCTGTAGGATTTGTGGGGCTTGTGAACATTCTACATTGTCTCATTGCAGACGAGAGGGCAGATGTTTGAAATGCTTGGCTCCTGGTCATTGGAAGAAGGATTGTCCCAAACAGACTAATCAGCACCATTCTCAGCCTTACACCAGCAGTGGTGATCAGAATCAGCAGTTAAACTAGATCACTCATGCCTGGAGAGGGGCGGTGTGAGTGCTAAGAGTGAATCCCTCTTTAAAGACGGTGATTTGGCTCGTTTGTATAAAGAAAGTTGTGCCAGCGTTCCTAAGGGTTCTACAGTAATCGTTCAAGCAGCCCAGAAGGTACAAGCTTTCAGTGAGTTGTTCTATACTCCAGTTCTTGTCAATCACCAAGTGCAGCTTAAGGGGATGCTGGATTCTGGGTTCGATGGCATGTACAATCAGTGACCAAGCCGAAGGGAAACTCCGTGCTGCCAGAGTCTTACCTGAGAAACAATATCAGAAGACAACATTGTCTTAGTTGGCTGTGGTGGCCTACAAACACAGCCTGATGGCTTTTATGTCTTGGAGCTTCAGCTTTATGGCACATGTTGTGTCGTGCCAGCTTTAGTTGTGCCTGGTCAACATGATGACTTGATTTTGGGTTCAAATGTCATTAAACACCTAATTCATGACCTCAAGAATGGCGATGTATACTGGGATATTGCGTCAAGACATGGCCATCAGTCCAGCCCGGACATTGAGCAGTTCTTGTCAATGTTTACAGGTGTTGAGCGTTGGAGAGGGAGCATTGTTCCTGATAAAGTGGGCACTGTTAAGCTCACTCAAGCGGTCACACTCCTCCCAAAACATGAGCACTTAGTCTGGGGTAAACTGCCCTCCAGTGTACATTTGTCACCTGGCAGCACCATCATCGTAGAGCCAACGAACTCCAAAGCTAGACCAAGAGGTGTTCTCATTGGACGGCTTGTCACACCCTTGTGGGGAGATAGATGGGTGCCCATGACAGTCGTAAATCCATCAGACAAAACTATAACGCTGAAGAGAAACAGCAAGTTAGCTGACGTTTCACCCTGTTTAGCAGCTGAGGACTTAGATGTGTTTCAGGGCCTACACATCGCTTCTGAAAAACAGCAAAGTGACATCTCCTCTGGTGGCTCTCTTACTGCTCAAAACAAAGTTTGTTGGAGCTGGGACTCGGCGACATTAACATTGATTCATGTCAAGTAAGCAATGCCTGTAAAGCTAAGCTTGTCCAACTCTTAGCTGAGTATCAAGATATTTTCTCCAAGCATTCACTGGATTGTGGTGAGGCCAAGGCTATACGCACCGCATCCGTCTCACTGACGAGCGTCCCTTTCGTTTACCATACAGGAGAGTGCCCCCAGCTTATTATCAAAAGCTGAGGCAAGTTCTTACTGATATGGAGGAAAGAGGAATTATCAGAAAGTCTTCAAGTGAGTATGCGTCACCTCTGGTGATGGTGTGGAAGAAAGATGGTGGGCTACGAATTTGCACGGACTTCAGATGGCTAAATGCTAGAACTCTAAAAGATGCTCATCCATTGCCGCATCAGTCCGACTGTCTAGCCGCCTTGGGTGGTAGCTGTCTCTTCAGCACGATGGACCTCACTTCTGGCTTTTATAATATACCAATGCTTGAAGACGACAAAAATACACCGCTTTCACAACCCCGCTTGGATTGTATGAGTACAATCGTATGCCGCAGGGGCTTTGCAATAGTCCGGCATCCTTCATGAGGATGATGCTTGGGATATTTGGTGACATGAATTTCACAAAACTTCTGTGTTATCTTGACGATCTTCTTGTCTTTGCGTCATCAGAAAGTGAGGCTCTGTCCAGACTGCGAGCAGTGTTCCAAAGGTTGCGTGAGAACAACTTGAAGTTAGCTCCTAAAAAATGTCATCTGCTCCAAAGCCAAGTCAGGTTCCTCGGTCATGTCATTGCCGGTGGTGGTGTGTCTGTCGACCCTGCTAAAGTGGAGGTCATTACCGCCATGAAGGTGCAGGATCTAATGGAGGATGATGGGGCTACACCTTCCATTAAGAGAATAAAATCCTTCCTTGGCATGGTATTTTATTACCAGCATTTCATCACCCAACTGTTCCTCCATTGCAAAACCTCTGTTTGCACTTACTGCTGGGCAGAAGAGAAGAGGAGATTGGCTAAAGACAGAAAGAAACAGGGCGTGTACAGAAAACTTACACCTGCGGATTGGACAGAAGAATGTGAGAGTGCTTTTAGCCAGTTGAAGTCTATGCTGCTGGAATGTGTTGTGCTTGCACATCCTGATTTTGATGAGCCCTTCATCTTGTCAGTTGACGCGTCATTGGATGGACTTGGGGCTGTGCTCTCCCAAGTGGCCAAGGGAGAATCCAAAGCAAGACCAGTTGCTTTTGCGAGTAAGACTCTCAGTGCATCACAGAGGAAATATCCAGCTCACAGACTTGAGCTTATGGCTTTGAAATGGAGTGTGTGCGAAAAATTCAGCCACTGGTTGAAGGGCCATAGGTTTACGGTCTGGACTGATAATAACCCACTCACATATCTCATGACAAAGCCCAAGATTGATGCATGTGAGTTGCGCTGGGTTTCAAAGCTTGCATCCTTCTCCTTCAATCTCAAACACCTACCTGGAAAAGCAAATGTAGTGGCCGATGCTTTGAGTCGCGATCCCTTTGCCAAATCCATCGGGCAGAGGTTATTGGAGGAGCCATACACAACCCTCATTCAGCAGTCCAGTGGACTTGAAGAAGATTCTGTGCAGGATGTTTTTAGAGTCAGTTGCCAGTCCCAAACGTGCAGATCAGCAAATCATACACTGCTCAAGACAAAGTATGATGCAGCTGAGATCAGAGCTCTTTGCCAGAGCCATTGTGATTGGATGGATGCAGCAGAAGTCAGAGCAGTTCAGTTAGCTCAGCATGTTCAACAACTGTCAAGCAGTCAAGAAACATTCCCCACATTTTCCATGGACGAGCTCAAGTTAGGTCAGGAGGAGGACCCAGTCATTTCTAAGGTGTTACCCTTTGTTGTTGCTAAGAAGCGACCATCTAGGCGAGAAAAGCATGGCGCTGATTCTAAGGTCCTCAGACTGTTTAAACAGTGGGGCAAGTTACGTGTTCAAGACAGTGTTTTGTACAGAATAACAAAAGATCCTTCATCCAAGCAGAAAAGATTCCAATATGTGCTACCTAAGAATCTCAAGGACAGAGCATTGTCAGGCATACACGATTTGGCTGGCCATCAGGGTCAAGACCGTACTCTATCCCTTGCAAGACAGCGTTTTTATTGGCCTGATATGGAGAGAGACATCAGAGAATATGTTAAGTGTTGTCGGAGGTGTGTCTTTGGGAATCACCGGAGCCAGCTGCCCGTGCGCCTTTGGAGAGTATCAAAAGTTCAGCCCCGATGGAGTTAGTTTGTATAGATTTTTGGTCAGCGGAGGATAGCAAACAGCGAGCAGTGGATGTTCTTGTGGTCACTGACCACTTCACCAAGCTAGCTCATGCCTTCCCTTGTGCCAATCAGACAGCAAAGCAGGTTGCCAAGAAACTTTGGGATAACATATTCTGTGTGTATGGATTTCCGGAGAGGATACACTCCGACCAGGGCACAAATTTCGAGAGCAAATTAATAGCAGAACTTCTCCATCTAGCTGGTGTTGAGAAATCTCATACAACAGCTTACCACCCTATGGGCAATGGGTGCACAGAACGCTTCAATCGCACGTTGGGTAACATGCTCCGTACTCTTCCCCTTAAGGCAAAAGACAAATGGCCACAGCAAATCCAGACCCTCACCTTCGCCTACAATGCCACAGTCCATGAGACTACGGGATACGCGCCCTTCTTTCTGATGTTTGGGCGTGTCCCTAGGCTGCCGGTAGACATCATGTTCAAGCAAGTTTTGAACACTCCCGAAGTTGTTGATTACAACTCATATGCAAAGTCGCTGCTTTCCAGTCTCAAGGGTGCTCTGGAGATTGCTCAGAAACACTCAACTGCTGAACAGCAGCGACAGGCCCAGCAATACAACAAGCGCATCAAGGGCACTTATTTGTCTGTGGGAGACCGTGTGCTAGTGGCAAATAAGGGAGAACGAGGTAAGAGAAAGCTAGCGGACAAATGGGAGGATGTACTATACACTGTTGTTGAAGCGATTCCTAGCATTCATGTCTACAAAATTCAGGACGCAGCAGGACACACAAAAGTTGTTCACCGGAATTTGTTGATGGAAGTAAATTTCTTACCAGTTCCTGATGTAAATCAGACTGAAGATGCTGATAGAAACGACCAGTCATTGGTTAGTGAAGAGTCTGATCAGGAGGTTTATGACAGTGAAGAAGAAACTACTTCAGTGTCTGGAGTGTTAGCTCAAGACCATGTGCAGAACATGTCAGATTCTAGAGATGGAGAGGAGTCTACAGTTTCTTCATCTGGGGATTCACTCAAGACTGACAAAATTGATTCTGAAGAGCTTACTTCATCTACTCCAGCACTTTGTCCTGACAGCACTCAAGTTAGCACTGTTTTACCACACTCAGGCACACTAGACACAGCACATGATGGTACTTCATCTCTCACTGATTTACACAAACCTGCTGAGGTTGATAGTCGCGTTAGAACACGTGCAGGGAGAATAGTGAAATCAGTAAATAGATTGATAGAATCAGTGGTTCAGAAACCATTTCTGAAAGGTTCACAGATTCCATTTGGTAGCAGATCTTGAATCTCCTTTGATAGTTGAACACACATTGAAGCTTTGCTTAGTTCATGTTACAACAGTGTCTATGTGATGAATTTATTAGGACCAAGTATTGTGTGGCGTAAGAGGGCGTCACATTAGTCTAGAGGAATTTAGAGACTTGATCAACCTCTTCTTTTCCTGAACCTTGTGTTTGAGGTAGCTCTTAAGTTGACTATGTAGACTAGGTCTAACTGATCACTTGTTCCAGTTTTGGGTCAGCATGGGACACTTAGCCTCCTTATAGTCGTCAAAGCTCATCCAATCAGGATGTTGGTGAATTTTAGGAGGGGTGAATGTAACGAGGTTAAAATATATCTTTGTTTTTTTTGTTAAAATTCCACCAAAATCCTATTTTTCTGAATTATTTGTTTTCATGTTACATATTTTACGTATCTGTACTGGGGAATCATTTATTTTGAAGTTTTTGTTAATTATGTACCGTCACTTTAAGAGTCACGGTATTGCTGTGCCTCAGCTGCAGCGCCTTCAGTCTGCGAAATGCGAACTGAGAGAAGGGGGCCTGTACTGGAGAGAGAGAGAGAGAGCGAGAGCAGCGTGAATGTTCACTCCTAAGCTAAACATTGTCTGCAGAGCTTTCACTGTTATATTTTTATGTTCATACAGGTATGTAGTTTCCCCAGTACTTTCTGTTCACAGCATTCATGTATTGTGTTGCAGTGTTTTTGGGTTATATTTACTTATTAAGCTGGTTTTAGATACTTTTGTGACGAATATTTGCATCTTGTATTTTATTTCCAAGTCTATGTTAAAGTCATTTTTGCATGAATGCAAAGGCAGCGCCTTCAGTCTGCGAAATGCGAACTGAGAGAAGGGGGCCTGTACTGGAGAGAGAGAGAGAGAGCGAGAGCAGCGTGAATGTTCACTCCTAAGCTAAACATTGTCTGCAGAGCTTTCACTGTTATATTTTTATGTTCATACAGCAACTATAAAAAGAACCAGCAACCAGCAGCAACTGTGGTCCGAGTCCTTCATTCAGTCGTCGCAGTACTCCTTGAACACAACGCAGAATAAGGGGTTAATGGTCGTTCGGTGGGACTGCTACAAAAACACACAAGCCACCGCGAACGCCAGTTACACTGTCATTGAACAGACGTGGAGAAACAGACTGAATCAGATTTACTGTGTTGGATTAAAAGGCTCTACATGTTCAGCGCATCAATGTTCAGCTTTGTTTTGCTTTCTTCACAGAGTGTGTGTGTGTGTGTGTGTGTGTGTGTGTGTGTGTGTGTGTGTGTCTGTGTGTGTGTGTGACCCCCAGGGTGCCAGTTGGCAGCAGGGGTTCTGGGTAATGAGCCTGTTGTCTTGGCAATAAGAACTGCCTCTCTCTGATTTGATCTGAGCTAATCCAGGTCAGATAGAAATGACCTGTGTGTGTGTGTGTGTGTGTGTGTGTGTGTGTGTGTGTGTGTGTGTGTTTGTTTAAAGCTCAGTGTGAGGATAAGCCATGTCGGCTGTAGTGTGGGCTGTTCAGCTACAAGGTTTTTTATTTTTTGATATTTTTGTAACATAATGACCATTAAATTTTGCTCCCTAGGATTTCATCCCTTTCGCTCTTCTTTCTGATGAAATCTTCCTCTTCTCTACCTGCCAGCAGATCCTAAGCAGCTTCTTGAAGTTATCATCACAAGCTGAGGATCAGTCTCCCCATCTCATGAGGACATATATACATATATAAGCTCCCTGCAAGGTGGCAGTAACGTCAGGCTCCTGCAGATGGCGCTGCACGAGGATGATCAGGCTATAAATACCTGCGGGGTGTGTTACAGGATTCAAACTCGTCCAGGCCAAATCGAATCGCAGCTGTTATTCGTGCTTGTGGAGGTTTTACACGCTATTAGGTAAGTTTCAGTCACAGGCAAACTTATTTACATTTGCCACAAGTTCACTAACTCTTGTGATCGGTTTCTGAGTGCAGTGGAGAGAGCGCCAGAGAGTCAGCAGGGCCAGAGAGTCAGCAGGGCCAGAGAGTCAGCAGGGCCAGAGAGTCAGCAGGGCCAGAGGGTCAGCAGGGCTTGAGATTTAGTAACATCAAGACTAAATCTCAAGCAACACTGACTAAACCCATCATAACGATGTTTGACGGTGTAGCTGATGGTCCAAAAGACAGAATATCGCTAATTATAGGGACTCAGAGATAAGCTGGTACAGATGGACACCTCAGATCAAACTGACCTTTTCCTCAGTATCTTGATTTGAAGACCACAGCCAGCAGTGACCGCTCATTCACACTACATTGACGCAATGTCAACAACATGGCCGCTTTTTTACGGATGCTCCGTCTGGGTTCTGCAAATACTATCTAGTGCTGTTGGGTCCTCAGTCTGCCTGTGTGTGTTTCTTTGACCTCAGTGTTTTTCTGTGCAACCAAAGTTCCAGTTAAGGACTTTGGTGTAAACCTGGATGCTAGTTTGTCATTTGAGTCCCAGTGAAGTCGAGTTTTTTATGTTTTAATGCCATTTGAGGTTTTTATAATATGACTTTGGTTGATGAACATTCAGTCACATATTTTTAGAATCATTGATTTTTAATGTTTGACATCCAGAGCACATCCCGTTTGAAAGAGCCGAGTGAAGTAGATTCTGATGCCTCTTCAGTACGGTGTTACGAAAAGCTAAAGCTAAATTCACTAAAAACATTATCAACCCCTCGACTGCTGAGCTCACAGTAACAGTCCGACTGTTAATTTCAAACAGAGTTTGATCAAATAAAAGAAGAGGCCTCATTTTTAATGCATATAAACAACCAAGGTGTGTCCAGGACCCCCTATTTACTTTCTTGGACCCCGTGAATATCTCAAAATCTAATTTCTGGGGCCCCAGTAAATAAATTTATTATGACATTAAGCTGTTCATTAGAGAAAATCAGACTCTCAAATCCAGACTCAGTGAAGCTCATTATTTATCTGCTTCCCCCACAATCAGCTTCTGTCTTGGTGATCTTAACTAACTAGAGCTGCAGCACTGCTCTGCCTCAGGGTGGCGCTGTAGCAGACTGGTTCACCCAGTTGGTCCTTCATAGTCTAGAAACTGTAACTCTGCCCGGATTCCTCTGAAACACTTTACAATGAGCTGCAGCAGATCTGTAAATCTGAAAACTCGCCCAGTTTCCCAAGAGTTTGGAGTGAAGAGTGACTGTTCCTCATTTCTCACACTGAAGACAGAAGAGGAGCCGAGGAAGATCTCAGTTACTGTGAGGAAGAGCGCAGAACCGCACTAGAACAGAGACTCTACAGAAGAGGAGACGAGGAAGATCTCAGTTACTGTGAGGAAGAGCGCAGAACCGCACTAGAACAGAGACTCTACAGAAGAACAGCTGATAAACAAACATGTACTGACACTGAAGCATCAGCGGCGCTATGGAGAGAGAGTCAGCAGACAGACAACACGGCGTGTAAAAGTGAGTCAGTGTGAAAAGGCCTTTAGTTTACACTGGATTCCTGTTCATTTCAACACTGACTACAAGCTCTTGTTAATGATACTTAAATCTCAGAATGGCCCAGATTGGCCCAGCGTGGCCCAGCGTGGCCCAGCGTGGCCCAGCGTGGCTCAGCGTGGCCCAGCGTGGCTCAGCGTGGCCCAGCGTGGCTCAGCTGAAGCAGGTTTACTGAGAACTCCTAGGATCACTTACAGCTCAGTTAAAGGTGGAAAATACTTCTCTCAAAAAGCTCCTAAACCGCTACAAAAACACAAACTCACACACACTCTCACCTGCAGCAGTATCCTGTTCCCATCGTAGTCCTCTGTCTGCCAGCGTATGTCGCTGATGGGCGTACAGGGATGCGGCAGCAGCGGTACAAGCCCCCCCACGTCCCTCACACGTATCTCCATTATGGCGCATTCTGTGGGGGTGGGTTTCTGTCCCCGCGGCAGCCGTTTGAAGGACAGCTGGATTTCCGTGTCGCGGTTGGAGTAGACCACGCAGAAGCAGAAGTCCTCCTTCCTCTGGGCTAGCCTGCGGCGCAGCAGCAGCCTGTACAGCTGCACCTGCTCGCTGTAGGTTTCGTGCCGACAGTATATGGTGAAGCGGACGATTTCCTTGCCGTAGTGGACCTGCCGGAGGGCCCACAGCGGCGTGCCGGGGGCCAGAGTGAAGAAGTCCTGGCTGGCAGACGAAAGAGGCAAAAGGCCACGGCCGTTCACTCGCTCGGTGTGGTGGTAGCGCCACGGTGGTCGTCTCAGCTGACCGTGGAGGCGCTCCTGGCTCTCCTCGCCGCCGTACTCCTCCTGCAGGAAGAGGATGACGGCCAAGGCAGGCTGGGGCGAGGGAGTGTCCGGCCGGAGCTTGGACCTCCTTGGCAGCCCGGCCGCGCGCTCTGACACTCTGAAGAGAGTGAGCTCCGGGTGGAGCCAGGACAGGACTTGGTCAGCGGCGCGTTGAAGTGTCCTGGCTTGACCTGGGTCTGCGATGATGTGAATGGACACAAGGAAGGGGTCCTGTAGGTCCCCCATGGACAAATCACCTTAATGGGGGGAAAAAAGAACAGTGACTTTGAGAAGGAAAAGAGAAAGCAAACATTTTAAAAGAACTTCATTACTGAAACAGATCACAATGTAAAACAATGGTCAGTGTTTGCTTCCTGTTTTAATTATATATTGACGGCCAAAATGTCCGGTTTTCAGTTCAGAAATCTGGTCACCTTAGTTAAAAATGCCATCCACTCATCCTGGAAAGCTTTTCACAGACCCGTCTACTAAACCAGCACATTAAAACGTTAAACTGCTTAAACGATGCTGCAGCTTGAAGAGGTGTAATGTTTAGGCTTGGGCAGTATGACGGTCATAAGGTATTTGTGTGAAAATGATGGTATTTTAAAATTGTGTCAAATGTCTTTTCCACGTCTGAACGGATAACCCAGGGGTCACAACCCAAATGTTAGGAAGAGCCATTTTGTCCTTTCAATAAAAATCAAACCACTTTGGGAGCCACAGCAGTTTATGTCCATTTTACCATCTTGGCTGTAAATGTGTCTCAGTGTGCTGATGTACTAATATAGACTAAAACATACAGTATAAACAAAAACACAGACTAACTTTGCTCTGCTTTAAGCTTCAGCTCAGCTACAGCTGCTTCTCTCACATCTCCAGCAGGAAACTTTTCCTCAGAAGTGGAAGAGTTTCTGTAAAATGTCTCTCAACATTTGACTTTTCACGAGGCTGAAGTCGCTTCTCATTCGCCAGCTGCTTCCATCTTAAAGAGTAACTCCACTCTAAGATCGCACTCATAAACATGAAGGCATAGGAGCCGAAAATGAGGAGAGACCCACCCTCACGCGCTGGGCTAAACACCCCCAGCACCACCTCACAAATGAGTCACGATTAGCACATTTATTGATAATGTGCAGCGTAAGATTAGGTGACCTGAAGGACGATTCAGTGAGGATTCTTGCAAGTCTCCATACAGCAGTAAGGGCCATGAGCAGCTTGCAGAACATGAGGATTCAGCGCCGCTGCAGCAAAACCCTGGATTACAGTCAATTAATTCATTCGGAATTCATTGCATCCAAGTAATCAGGACTCGGGTTATACTGAATACGGACCTGCTGAACAGATCATTAGAAGGTTTTAGGGAATGTTCTACTGTTCGGCGCCTCTGCTCATCATTTTCTGGCACTACATTAACTCTTCGGCGGTTTGAGTCGGCGGCTCATACTGTTCAGGCTGAAGACAGTGCCTGATCAGAAACACCCTCCCTCGTCAAAGATGGGGCCGGTAGTAGAGAAAAATCGTCAACCTCGTAAGACTCTCAGTTACAAAAGTGCCGTTTGATTCTGTCTCTCCATATCTTCTGGTCCCTCTAAAAACACAGCAGCACAGCCCACCCGGTTTCCTTCGCAGC
>NW_023496038.1:260032-265032 GCF_904425465.1 Colossoma macropomum | reverse complement strand
CACACACACACTCACAGACACACACACACACACACTCACACACACACACACACACTCTCACAGACACACACACACTCACAGACACACACTCAGACACACACACACACACACACTCACAGACACACACTCACAGACACACACACACTCACAGACTCACACATACACACACACACTCACACTCACTCACAGACACACACACACTCACACACACACACACTCACACTCACTCACAGACACTCACACACACACTCACAGACAGACACACACTCACAGACACACACACACTCACAGACACACACTCACACTCACACACACACACACTCACAGACACACACACACACTCACAGACACACACACACTCACAGACACACACACTCACACACACACACACACTCACACTCACTCACAGACACACACACACTCACAGACACACACACTCACACTCACTCACAGACACTCACACACACACACACTCACAGACACACACACACTCACAGACACACACTCACAGACACACACACACTCACAGACACACACACACACACACACACTCACAGACACACACACACTCACAAACACACACTCACAGACACACACACACTCACAGGCACACACACACACACACTCACACACACACACACTCACAGACACACACACACACACACTCACAGACACACACACACTCACAAACACACACTCACAGACACACACACACTCACAGGCACACACACACACACACTCACACACACACACTCACAGGCACACACACACACACACTCACACACACACACTCACAGACACACACACACTCACAGGCACACACACACTCACAGACACACACACACACACACACACACTCACAGACACACACACACTCACACACACACTCACAGACACACACACACTCACAGGCACACACACACACACACACACTCACAGACACACACACACTCACACACACACACTCACAGACACACACACACTCACAGACACACACACACACACACACACACACACACACACTCACAGACACACACACACTCACACACACACACTCACAGACACACACACACTCACAGGCACACACACACTCACACAGCCCCCCCGACTGACAGCCTTTCATCTGTGTAGTGGGATGTTGGAGCAGCAGATTAAAATCTGAGTGCAGTGTTTGCTCTACGATTCTGGCAAAAATCAGAGCTAGAACACGGTTCTAGATCTATTAAAAGCACTTTCCTTTGTGTGCTTCAAATACACAACATCACAGCTGCTTTTTCCGTTTTGCTTGTAGCTCAAAACAAACTGACCGTGGCCAGCAGCAACTCACCGTTCCAGAATAAATACAGAGGGTAACAGCTGTGATCCAGCTGCTTACATGGCGGAGATCATGAAGATCACCAGCAGGCCCAACGTTTATTACACACTTCTATAACCTATGAATAACATAAGAATAAGCCGATTTGACCTGACGTCCCTGTAGTTACTGAATAATAAGCCTCAGTGTGTAATAAGCCTGAGATTCTAAGGGGTTAAACTGTGAAACAGTGTCTCAAACTCAGCTGGCTTTATCTCATGTACGCATGTATGTTTTAAAGGCTCTCTGACTGGTTTGATACCTACACAGCTTTTTATTCCACAGACCGTCTGAGTGTCACGTTTCACACATTTTTCTCTGATTTAAAATGTCTGAAAAGTTTTACTCTAAACCCTCTTAAACACAGCTTCAAGGAAGAGGTCAGATTTAGGCCCAGTCCCATTTCACCCCTCACCCCTCACCCCTACCACTCAGCCCTACCCCTCCGTTCTGTGTGTTCTCATCTAGGGGTGGGGTGTCTTTATTCTTGTTGAGATAGAGGGGGAGGGTGAAGTGTTGGGGCTACATGACCCTCCAAATGGAGGTTTTTCAGAGACCCCAAACAGAGAGATATGAGAAAAAAAGAAAAACCAGCAAGATGGAGAACAAGAGACCAAAGAAACCCACAAATGTGAGAATTTTCTATGTTAAAAATTACAATAATCATCTTATTATTTTAGTTTGATGTTGTATCAGTGCATTATGGTCTTTTTCTTCATAACAAACATAAAAATCACTAGTAGTGCTGACGTCTCAGTAGCTAAATTTCCGAAAATCCGAACAAGAATCTGGAGAATATCTGACTTCAGCTTCATATCACTGAAGAATTAGGGGTGGGTGATAATAAATAATTGCCCCCCTCTTTGAAGATCATATGATCCCTAAATGTAACTAAAGCCCAGCAGTGAGGAGCTGAACTTTACCCTCCTCTGCTGTCACTGCAGACTGGCAGGGTCTCCTACAGAGCAGCGCTGGTAGCTGTTAATGAAGTGATGCTCTTTTTATTTGAGGGTCCCATTTCAGAGGGAAGAGTTCAACCACTACCCTGTAACTCAGCTCCAAGGGGCAACACCCGAAAACAAGGGGTCAAAATAAGGAGTGTGACTGGGCCTCAGCCTGTATTTCAGTGGCCTTATTTTAAGGATTAATGTCTTTTTTCTAATGAATTTTTCTCTCTGTTACTGATTCAGAGCAAATCTTCACCTTTTTCATTGCTCTGTTTGGAAATAATGTCCAGCAACGGTGACTCACCGATTTAACTCACAGCACACGGTTCAGTTTTGCGTCTTTCTGACTGGTTTATGTTTGAGGTCTCGTCCTCCGTGTAAGGAGGTGGAATGAGAGGTGAGGAAAACGTTTCCCTTTTCTCTGAAATCATTCAGATTCCTGAGTACGTAACGGTGAGCGCAGCAGGGCTACACCTACAACACCGGCTCTCTCTTTCACCCACTCCTCCTGCTCCCTCCTTCCCCTCCTCTCACTCGGGGGACGTGTCCCACTTTGTTTGTTGTTTAAGGTTGAGGGCATGGTGGGGCGAGGGAACGCTCTGCTCTTACAGGCTTACACACACACACACACACACACACACACACACAGACACACACACACACACACACACACACACAGACACACACACAGACACACACACACACACACACACACACACACACACACAGACACACACACACACACACACAGACACACACACACACACACACACACACACACAGACACACACACACACACAGACACACACACACAAACACACACACACACACACACACACACACAGACAGACACACACACACACACACACACAGACACACACACACACACACACACACACACACACAGACAGACACACACACACACACACACACACACACAGACACACACACACACACACACACACACACACACACACACACACACACACACAGACACACACACACAAACACACACACACACACACACACACACACACACACAGACACACACACACACACAGACAGACACACACACACACACACACACACACAGACACACACACACACACACACACACACACAGACACACACACACAAACACACACACACACACACACACACAGACACACACACACAAACACACACACACACACACACACACACACACACACACAAGACACACACACACACACACACAGACACACACACACAAACACACACACACACACACACACTCAGACACACAGACACACACACACACTCACACACACACAAACACAGACACACACACACACACTCACACAGACACACACACACAAACACACACACACACACACACACACACACACTCAGACACACAGACACACACACACACACACAGACACACACACACACAGACACACACACACACAGACACACACACACAGACACACACACATGCAAGCAAACACACTGCTGTTTATCAGAGCGCCCCTGCTGTTTATCAGAGCACCCCCTGCTGTTTATTAGAGTGCCCCCTGCTGTTTATCAGAGCGCCCCCTGCTGTTTATTAGAGTGCCCCCTGCTGTTTATCAGAGCGCCCCTGCTGTTTATCAGAGCGCCCCCTGCTGTTTATTAGAGTGCCCCCTGCTGTTTATCAGAGCGCCCCCTGCTGTTTATCAGAGCATCGCCGCCCCCCCACTTTCAGTCTCCATTTCCCAAACGCTTTAGCCGAGCGCGCTAACGTTACTCCTCCTAATAAACAGACACACGTTCAGCTCCGTCTCCTCATTATTCACCACCATCACTGTAATATTTCATCATCAACATTAACACACGAAGGTGATCAGAGGGGCGGTGGAGATCGAGTCTGCAGCGTCTGAGATCTTTAAAACGCAGAGTTAGAAAAGAAAATCATCTCACAGTGAAAGCAGCGTTTTACAGTAGGAATAAATGGAGCTCATTATGCTGGGTAGTGAACTATGCTGCTGACTCAGCTGCCTAAAAACCATAGAAACGGACCTTAAACAGAAGTGAGGACCCTGTTGGGGTTCATCCTAAAGTTAGGAACTGTTATTTTGGAATAGCTACTGTCCAAATTCAGAACTGAAGTCGCCATGCAGACCAAACACATCAGAGTTCAGAGTTCAGAGTTTCTGTAATACGGCCCTGAGATACAAACTTACAACCTCCTGAGGACAAAGTGACACTGTGACTCTGTGAAGCTGCTCTGTGATCACGCCTGTTGTACGAAACGCTGCATAAATAAACTTGATTTGTGACACTTAGGAGCCTTAATGCTGTTATTAGGAGCAGTTATTTTAATGATACTGATTCATTTCTACAGATATTCCCACTAATTGGCATTAAATGAGTATTTATTATTGGGAATTATTAGTAATCTATTTTATGACTCAACATCTGTGTATAGTTATTGTTTATTACTGTATATAAACAGGTAAAAATGACTGCACACTAAATGAATTTAGAAGCGCAGCGGTGACAGATCAGCGGTGACAGATCAGCGGTGACAGTTCGGCGACGACAGTTCGGCGGCGACAGTGCTGCTATGTGATTTGTATGATGCAACATATTTCAGCATTTCATAGAACAATTTTAGCATAAGTAGCTCCACTTCTCTAAAACCTAAACAGATTTGAGTTTGAGTAACATCATCTGTA
>NW_023496038.1:222532-257532 GCF_904425465.1 Colossoma macropomum | reverse complement strand
TCACATATGAACCCTTTCTTAAAAAGCAAACATGATTCACTGTGTCTTAATTTACTTTTCTGATTAAGTTTAGCTAAATATTGTCATCATACTGATTTTAAATGAAAATAAAAAAATAAAAAAAATCAGATCAAACAATGCTGGGAATTCATAGAGTCATAGATTCTGGTCATGCACTGTCATTCTGGGCATAAAACAAAAGTAAAAGAAAACATTTCTGCCTTCAGTGAGCTTTTATTGTTACTCTTTATTGATTAAACAGATATTTCTGCTTCCTTTTCCACTAATTTGATGCAGTTGTCACTCCGCCAGCCTCTGATCGGATCGCTAATCTGCTAGCTAACATCACTGAAGAGCATCAAATTCTATCTTAGTGAGTTTGCAGTAAGATATACTGACACGTTTAAAAACACAGTAAAGACAGATATAAAACAGGTGTATCTGTCAGAGGGGTGAACCTGCGGAACAGCTGTGATGAGGAATTAAGAATGTGTAACTCACTTGGCACATTTACAAACTGACTGACTGGCTGCGCCACCTGACTTTTCAGACTAATTTCAAATTAAAAAGCATCTACTTAGACACCCATAGAAACCTCTGTCCTGAGGTCAGACCACCTGACACGGTAAACTGAACCATTCTAACCGCGACTCAAACATTACATTTAAAATGTGTTAAAAAATAAAGTAATAAATATCTCTAACACTGAGGTACGATCATTATTGCCTGGTTTGCCTATTAAAGTATGTTTGCTGAAAAGGAAATAATACAGCATCAAATAAACAGACCTGATATTAGCAGCTGTGCCCTTATTGTTATTTGTACGTTATTTGTATTTATTCTAATATTAATATTATCTAATAATATCAATATAACATCAAAAAGGGTTCTTCTATTGCAACAGCTTGACATCGTAACTACAGAAGAACCCTTTTGGTGCTATTTAGACCTGTTTTCAAAAAGGTTCTATACAGAACCATATACAGCTCATTCTCCATCAATCTGAAGAACGTTTTTACCATACAGAGAACCATTTAATGATGCAGGGAGCCTTTTAAGCATGCAGTAGGTTCTTTAAGTGTCCAATGTTCTATACAGAATAATTTATTTTAGTAAAGATCCCCTAAAGAATCATCTTTTTAAGAGCAGCAAAAGTTTAAACACACCAAGTCAAGTTAGATGTTTTGTTGATTGATCTTCTACTCGAATACGGCTAATTTAAGCGCATATCGCTGCTGTCGGAACAAAACCTCGTATCCTCAAAATGGTAAATTTACAGGAGAAGGAAAAAACATGCTTTACTTTTAATGTAAGTCAATGGAACCAGAATTTTTCCAAGTCATTTTTTTCATTTTTCATGAAATTTACACACAATATAAAGAGTAACAGGAATTTTCTAATCATGTGAAAAACTGAAAAACGACAAAAAATGGAGATACGAGGTTTTCTTCCCACAGCAGAGATATATAGACATAACTTTTGTGCAGGCCAGGTTTTATTTTATCATTTTTCCTGATACATCTGTTTGTTTAAACAGTAAAGGGGACAGAGTGAATTAAAGGAGAGAAGCTGAAACCTCTCAGTGGAACAGACTGTGCAGGGTTCTGCAGGCTGTTCAGAGCAGATGAGTTCCAGCTCTTCACTCTCTCTCTGTTCACTCTCTCTGCAGCTCTCTCTCTCTTCACTCTCTCTGCAGCTCTCTCTCTCTTCACTCTCTCTGCAGCTCTCTCTCTCTTCACTCTCTCTGCAGCTCTCTCTCTGTTCACTCTCTCTGCAGCTCTCTCTCTCTTCACTCTCTCTGCAGCTCTCTCTTTACCCCCCCAGACATACTTCACTCTCTGTAAAGTAGCCTTGAGAGTATCTGTGTGTGTTTCTATCTGTGTGTGTTTCTATCTGTGTGTGTTTCTATCTGTGTGTGTGTTTCCTGAGCTGACTCGGTCAGGAGTGTGTTTCCTGCTGCCCAGATTAAAGGGCTAATACTGGACATAATCCCTTCATTGGTGAAACACTCAGTGGTCCTGACATAGAACCGGGGAAAGGTCGGACTCGCAGCCTCTCCGACAAAAGGTCTTCAAACGTGTAAAAACATGAATAGCAATTAGTCTTAATTAGGGGTTTAAATACACATTATACTGTCTTCCTGAAGTGAGGCTACTACTTACAGCTGCTTGATGACATTTTGACGATACGTGACAGTTTATCTGAGGAACACACTTAGAAAAGATGTTTCTTCAGGGGTTCTTTATTAAAGAAAATGGTTCTATAGAGAATCATGAACACTCAAAGAACTTTGCATGATTAAAAGGTTCTTTGCACCGTTAAAGCGTGATATTTTCTTACTTTAAAATACTTCAAACCCGCGATTATCGATATCGCCCCCACAAAACAAACACATGCGGTCCGCAGCTTTGATCTACTTTCTCTTCTATTTTAGTTTATAAGTTTTATTAACATTAACTGTTTTAATGAAAATACGTATTAAACAATATGATACTAAGTAGCCCAACGTCTTTGAAGAAGACGTCACCGTGACGTTGTAATAAACGTTACTGCAAACACGAGCATTAATGAACGTCTTCTGCTGCAGATTCGTGGTGATCTGCGCAGTAACAAAATTGATTTCCAAAGCCATGTCCAAGTTAAACACGAGCCGTTTTCTGTTACAGCAGCATTTTCATAATTCAGCACTTAATCTGTACAGAAAATACTGCAGTTTTCTCAGTAAATCCCACAGCAGACACAGTGGGGAGTTTAACTCTACCAGAGCTTTAAAGGCCACATCATCACTCAGTGTTTTAAGAGTAAGGTGAATAAAGCATTACTGTACCTTTTATTCAACATTATTTACCTCTTCCTGAGAACGCCAGCCATAGACGAGGATCAGAGGAACTTTCTCTCCAGGTTAGAGGTAAATTAGCTGCTCTATGCAAACCTCCAGGCATTTTAGCTCATTTTTACTGCAGCAAGTGACTTTGAGGCTGAAGTTCCAAAACAAAAAAGGCATTTATTTTGGATTCCATTCAGTATATAAACTAAAGGTAAACTGTGCAGTGAAGTCAGCATTACAGTGCTGAAATAACACAGGCAGTTTCTTAACCTGTCCCTCTCTCGCAGAAAGAAACTGACTACCGGTGCGTCAGCCTGCACACTTCTTAAATGTGTTTCCCAACATATTTTCTAAAGCTGTTTAAAGGTAAATTATTTCTCTCTAATTCTCTCTTAGTTCTTTTACCAAAACAGCAATTATCATCTTTTAAATATCTCCATAGGGTTCCATCATCGATGATATCCAATTACATCGCCCCATCACCAGGCCTAATCTGATAGGTTAATCTGGCAGACTGATCCTAATACTGTGAATGTTTTATAGCTCTGTAATGCAAAGAGCTGCTACTTTTTTGGCAAAAGCAAAGTCTGAGGCTTCTGTCTGTTTATACAGTTACTGTTTATTACATACTGTTTTTTCTGTTTATTCCGTCTCTCTGTAGCTCGCATCTCTCTATTTCACTCTAATATATCATGATAACATATCGTCACACTGCCCAGCCCTTTCAGTTTTTGCTGAATCAAGATAGTGAATCAACTCCACTTCACACTGACCCAAATATCCATATTAATATCTCTGCCAGACCCTCCAAGTCAGAGGGGCAACCGAGTTACAGAGAGCAAGTATTTACTTACTGCTTGCAGATGACATGGGGCTGTAGTCTGACCTGGAGAGGAAGAGAGAAAAACTGAGGTGTGATTTGGTGCTTCAACAGTTTATCTGAGAGGAAGGAAAAAGAAAACCTCCATCTGGAGAAACACTACTGTGTGGAAAGAGTTCTCTAGTAAAAGGAAAACACACCGACACACACCAACATCCCAGCCTCACATCTCAGAGAAATCTCAATGTGAAATCCATTTTCTCTGCAGAGCGTTTGAGAGGCCTTGGCCTGTATGTAGCTTCTGAAAGTTTACACTAAGGGCTATTTTGGTCTTGTTCAGACTCACAGCCTGAATCTGGTTTCTGTCACATCCAGATTGTATCCAGATTTGTTTTAATAGTCTGAACAGCAAAAAATGAATTTCTAATTATTTCATTTTCTATTCATTTCTATTATTTCTAATTATTACTTAAAATCTAATTATTTCAAACCGGATCCAAAACACATTTGGAGGTGGTTTGAAATGCGACTCCAGTCAGATTTTTACAGACGTGTCTCAATCTGGACGCTCTGGACACTCAAATCAGATTTCAAAGTGTCTTTTTCGTCACTCACGACACGACAAACAGTGACAATGTCGAGTCCAGAGTGATGAAGTGCTGGAATTCAAAAAGAGCTCCAAAGATTCATGATGATGAAGAGAGTTCTGAGGAGTTTGGAGGGGAGATGATGCTCCTCCATCTCTCCTGCATCCGCGACTGAAATCTGCGTCACCAGCGTAGCTACAGTTACTGACGCCTACGTCGTTACCACGGCAACCCATGCAGATAGACTGGAGATGTCTGGACACACAAATCCGATCTGATCGCTCACAGACAACAAAGCGGACAGTCGACTCAAAAGATCTGAGAAACAAACACGATTGGGCTGCAGTCTGAACACAGACTAGAAATGTAATCAATGTTGTCATTTATAAGTTTCTTACTCTGGAATCAGAATCCCCAAAAAATCCTGCACCCACACCAGCACTGCATGGATTATGATATTTACTTTACTGAAACTCCAGTTCTGTGAGTGAGAGCCTTGCCTACTGCAGCCCTCAGTGTTGTTAAGGCCAATACTGTGAAAACTGCTGTCTATATTTATAACGGCATTCAGATCCATTCAAGAACATCTTAGTATTCAAAAATGTACAAACGCACACACACACACACACACACACACACACACACACACACACACATCATACAGTGATCTCCAAACTATACCAACACTCTAGACACCACCACCTATACCAACTAGATGCCAACTATAACTCAGGGTTGCACATTACAGGCAAACAGCAAGTCACAATGTGCCTGTGATATATGACAGACACTGAAGCGCGACTACACAGTCCAGCTCACAGCACTCTCAGTGTAACAATTTTTCACGTATTTGATTTATTTTCACATAATATGATAGTCAGTTTTAGTCTTTTGACAAAAAGTCCTTTAAAAAGGCAGCAGCTGCACCTATATTGTATAGCCTGGCACTCGCCTCAGAATGAGTTATTGTTTGAGGCAACCAGCTAACAGGCTAACAGGTTCTTCCAATAATATTTAGAAACAGGCCTCAATGTTCTACTGAAGTCACGAACATACAAAGTAAAAAAGGTTATTTGAAGGTTGTTTTGGGCTTCAAATATCCATATTTAAGACTTGCGTCAAGTAGATCACCCCTATATTCACCATCTATATACACCACTGCTACTCCTGAGCTAACATAACGCAGAAAACTCCATAAGGGCGGCAACTCTAAATTAGGATGGAAACTGTGATAGTTGGAGTTGAGCTTTCTGAGAGTGACAAGTACTACTCAGGACAGCATGTATGTAATAAAGCAGAAATAAACAGTGATAATGCAATCTTCGTTAAACAAAACCAGTTCTGAAAAAGTTGGGACAGATTGCGAAATGCAAACAGAAACAGAAAGCAATGGTTTATCTATCTACATTGACCTTTATTTGAACAAAACATACAGAGACAAGGTGTATAATGTTTTATCTTATCAACTTTATTAGTTTTTTAATATACACTAATTAATACGCAACACGTTCCAGAAAAGTTATTACAGGAGCAGTTTAAGACTAGGAACTTTGTGAAATGTTCAAAAAGCATCTTAAAGAGGTGATGCAATCATGCTTGAGTATAAAACGAGCATCCCGGAAAGGCAGAGTCCTTTACGACCAAGGATGGTTTGAGGCTCACCACTTTGCCAAAAATGCATCAGCAAAAATCCAAAAGTTTAATATTAACATTCCTCAGCGAGCGACTGCAAGGATTTTATGTATTTCATCCTTTACAGTGCATAATATCATCAAATGATTCACGGAATCTGAAGAAATCTCTGTGTGTAAAGAGCAAGGCTGATAAACACAAATGAATGCCTGCGACCTTCGACCCTTCAGAAGGCACTGAATTAACAAAACTGGCATGCCTCTGTGATGGAGATCAATACTTCGACAAACCATTGTCAGTAAACACTGTCCATCACTCCATCCACGCATGCAGGTTAAGACTGTACTCTGCCCAGTGGGAGTCACATATCAACAATGCCCAGAAACGCCGCCGATTTCTCTGGGCTCGAGCTCATCTGAAATGGACTGATGCTCAGTGGAAAGGTGTATTGTGATCTGAAGTTATTTTTGTTTTTTCATATTTCTGTCATGAAGCAGGTAAATTACAATTGTTTAAATGTAATCATGGCACCATTTGCCTCAATTAAATTTACAAATAAATCAACGAGCCTTTCTGTCAGTAACCTTGTTGGCAAGATTAACAGTGAAAGAAGGAAAGGAATCATGGACAGCGTTCAGTCTGTTTCTCAATCATGCACAAAGCCGATGTGAGTTACCCCCACGAGAGAGACTGAGCCGGGGAGAAAAGGACGGACAAGGGAAGAGTAACTGGAGGAGAAAGTGACGAGGAGAAAGAAGAACACTTGGTGCGTCAGTGAGAGAAAAGGGCAGCGGAGGCGGCTGAATGGAGAGCAGCCAACAGAGGAGAAAGTGCTCTGAAGGCTACTTTAAATATCAGGTACAGAGGGAATTTTAATGAAGCACATTTTTATACTAAGAAGGCATAAACTATAACGCTCAAAAGGGTGAAGTATACGGTCTGTTTGATTTCTTTGGTCACCTTTTCACAGCATCTTCTTCTCTGTCTTTGTCCTCTCCACTTACTTATTCTGTCGTCCAGGCCTTTTCACACTTAGCCTCTTCATGTGTGTTTGGCTGACTGGACAGCTATCTGATCCAGAAAAAGCCAAGTGTAAACGCAACTGGAGCCACTGGAGACACACTGCTGCACTCACAAAATGCCTGAGTCCCATGTACCTTGCCCGAGCATGATTGTCCACCTCCCCACCCCCCGCTGGCCTGCGCTCACATTGTACTTAACACTCCGGCCCCGAACTCACTTACGTCAGCATGATGCACTTCCTGTGTTGAAGAAAAGCTCTCACAGCACAGTGGAGTTCATGACTGTACTCACTTATTTGGGGTTATTTGGAGTCGTTTTGGCGCCGACACGCGGCCCTTATAGATGTATCGATTATTAAATGCAGAGATTTTCGGTTAATCGTGTGGCATGTTTTAGAAGATTGTTGCTGTTGTTGAGGGAGGAATTTGCAGCTTTACTCACTGACTACAGTCCACATTCTTCAGTGTGGTGAGAATCAGACGCATTATTAACCCAAACATTCTCAAATGAATTAAAAAGAGGGACAGTTGTGTGTTCGAGTTCTGTGCTCGGGTGGTTTGCCATCACACTAGAAGCGCACTGAGTCCAACTGAACTGTGCCTGAGCCTATCTCCTGAAACAGGCCAGGGCACGGGACGGAGTGATCACACTAGTCAAACAACTGGACTTTGGGGTCAAATGTGCTCAGGCACTGTACAGATCGCCTTGTGTGAGCACAGTCTAAGACACTTGAGGTCAGGAGGTTTTTGAGATGCACAGCCCAGCTGAAGGTAAATGGATCTGTTTCTTCACGCTGCGTGTCCTCTTCCCCCAAACTACACTGATAGTGAAAAACAATCACCGATCAAGCTGAATTCAGCAGCTCCAAAAGCACACACTGCAAAAAATGATGTATTGTAAAGTAACATTATCTTAAATGTAGTCAGTAAATCTAATACTTCTCCTGCTGAAATTGTTGGAAGCTTAAATTAAGATTATTTAACTTATTTCTAGACATTTTTACTTGTTTTAAGTGATTTTAGTAAGTAAAATGATCTCACTATAGTGGCAGATAATGTTGCTTGTAGTAAGAAATGAGCTCGAAACCAGCAACATTATCTGCCAGTACAGTGAGATCATTTTACTGAATTAATGACCTAAAACAAGTAAAAAATTCCTGGTAATAAGCTAGATAATCTTATAATAAGTGCACGACCATCTCAAAATGGAAATATTAGACATACTGACTAGATTTAAGATCACTGTAAAATCATCAGTGTAAGAGGTTAAAGCAGGGTGTCCTGCAAGCCTCGGGTCACGATGTCACTAACAGTGGTGCTTGTAACATCTACGAGCCCCTCCTAGTCGGTCAACAACATCAGGGAACCAGTCTGGACTGAATTCTCCTCTCCTGGCTGGCGAGGGTTAAAATGTCATGAGCAGCTTTGCTAAAGCAGCAGCACCGCCAAAGGTTTGTTTTTGCTACAGTGACTTTTTCATCACCTCTTCTTAAAACTGACAGCAAAGATTTTCTGCCCACGCTCAAAATTCCTTTCCAATGTCCCACCCATGGCATTTGATTGACAGTGATCACTGACAGTGAAAATGCAACTGCAAACAGTGCTGCAATACATTTACTTTGGAAATTACAAATCAGGAATTATTATTTTGTTTTTAACATGTCAGAGTCGATGAGTCTGGTTTGACACTTTGCATTTGAATATCTTAAATAACACACATTCATATGGGAAATGAAATTGTAAACACACAATAATTAGCATTTTCAAATTTGTGTTTCTGTCTAACACTTTTAAGAGGCCAGACTGAAATATCTGAAACTGAGAACACAGTGATTTTTATTCAGTGTTTGTCACTAAATCCAGTAAAACTGGACTCATTTTACTCTCTTTATAATGAAACATGCAGTTGGTCAATGTTTACTGACGATAAACACGATATGATCAGAAAAGCAGATTGTATTGTATTAATCACGATAATGATATATACTGTCATATTGCCCAGCCCTAACCCCACTACAACACGTTTGAAAGTCAAATAATTCAGTGTTGAAGTTTGAGCAGTGTTGAAGTTTGAGCAGTGTTGAAGTTTGAGACAGCAGAGGCTCGTTTACTCAGTGGTCTCAGAACTTTCAGGCTCAGAACGACAGACAGAAGGTATGTCTACCTTCCACCTCCTCCAGCTTTCATTTTCATCCTTACATGTTAAAGATGCACAGTGGGTCTATATGACAGGTTCATCAACCAGCCCCACCCCCCTATCTATCAGTGAAAGGGACCACCGTAGGACCACCGTAGGACCACTGTAGGACCACTGCAGGCCCAGCACAGACGCAACACTCACATGTAGTGGAAGGTACTACTGTCTACCCCTCCTACTGTCTGCTGCTATAGGGTAGAACAGCTGATAAAATGTCCGGTGAGTGGAGACACAGGTGGTCACGACACACAAACAACATACACAAAAATACACTAATCTGAGTTTTAGGCTAAACTACATCAACACAACAATGTAACCTTGAGCTAAACCTACAGTAACACAGAGGAGCCAGTCCACACCGGGACTAACACAGCTTTATCTGAAAGCCTCGAGGCCCAGATTACAGACTTAATCTGAAAAAGTCATACATAATCCCAGTGTGTCTGAACTCACACACACACACACCACACACACCACACACACACACACTCACACTACACTACACCACACACACACACACACACACACACACACACACACACTAACACTCACACACACACAATAAACACACCTGACAGTGAACAGACACTCATCTCTGCTCAGGCAGCACTGCAGAAAACATGAGGAGATCATGAGAAACTACAACCAGCTGGAGATTCAACACATTCAGTCCCACTGAAAACAGACCAATACAACCATTAGGATTAGAACCTGATGGTTTAGCTTGCTAATGGGAATTGGCTTCATGGTTACCATGAGAGACCACTAGTTGTCTGTAGGACACCTTTAGATCCCATTAGGAAAATATCAAATCCAGTTGGAATCAGAACACCTGTTAAACCATTAGAGTCCTTTACACTCCCTGCTGAAAACCCATAGAAACTACTAGTGTTTCTGTTGGTTCCTGATGGTTCCGTTTTTTTTAATGGGTTGATATCACAGTGTAAAGAATGGTTTTGATGGTTTCCTAATGGGATAGTATGTAAGTAAAATTTATTTATATACAATTATTTACATACAATATATAAACAATCAACCGCGAAAATGACTCCCACCTTCAGATCAGCACCACCGTACATTCACACAACAGAGTACAGACCTCAGTCTGCAGCTCAACAGCTGCTGAACGCTAATCGATTAAAGTGTGTTTTAAGCTTGGTTTTACAGAGTCACAGACGGAGTGTCTGATCTCTGATGTCACTTGTGAGGCCATTCCAGAGTTTTGGTGCAGCGTCAGCAGAAGCTCGAGCTCCTTTCTGTTCAAGACGAGACGGTGGAACAGTTCAAAGTGATTGAGACGCAGACCTTAGAGATCTTGAGGACGCAGACATACAAAGCATGTCCACAACATTTGCAGGTGCCTGACCAATCAGGGCTTTAAAAACCATCAAAGCCATTTATACTGGACTCTGTAGTGCACTGGGAGCCGGTGTAAGACCCTAAACTGGACTAATGTGCCAGTTCACATTCTGGCTGCAGCATTTTGAACTAGCTGTAAACGAGCCAGAGATGCTTCGTTAACTCTAAAACACAGTGCATTACAGTGATCCAGACTAGAGGGAAAAAAGCTTGAATGACTTCTTCCAGATCTGAACTATTAAGAAATGATTTCACCCTGGAGATTAAAGCCGGTCCTAAACCGGAACAAACCAGCCTTGACCATTTATTTGCTTATCACATTTTAATTCAGTATCAAAAAGCTTTTTAACTTGTGTTTTTATTAAAGGGGTTAAAGACCCCAGATTTCATTTCAAGCTCAAGGGATCTAAAGGTGTTCTACAGGAAATAAGTGGTCTCTATTGGAAACCATTAAGCCAATTCCCATTTTAATCCTAATGGTTTAAATAGTTCTTTTTCAGCAGGGCTGAGATACCAAGCCAACAGGAAAGCACAACCCTGGTGAAAAAGGACCATTAGAAACCATTAAGATTAAAACCTCATGGTTTTGCTTTCTAATGGGGCTTAATGGTTTCCAATGGAGGCCACTAGTTTCCGGTAGAACACTTTTAGATCCCATTAGGAAACCAAATACGCTGGGATCCTCATCACTGTGATATCAGTCCATCAGGACAAACACAGAACACCTTTAGTGACAACTGGACTCCATCAGGAACCAGCAGAACCTTTTAATGGTTTCTATGATTGTTTCTATGCAGGGATGATCAGCACTGCTCTGTCTGTAAGGCTGTTTTAGTGGAGGTCAGTCAGTGAGCCGCTCTGATAAACGCATTAGGCTGCCAGTTAAAGCTCTGCAGACGCCCTGAGTCTTAATACCAAAGGACAGATGGTCAGTTCAGTGTGGACAGACTCCAGAGTGGACTCCTCTTGATCCTCCCTCCACACTGACTGGTAGGTCAGTGAGAACCAACAGAACCATCAGCGTTCCTCACTTTAGATCCACTAACACATTAAACCCAGCAGGGAGCAGCTCACTCAGCTGAGGGGCTTCAGCTCTTCAGGCCTCACTGACCACACGGACAAATCAGGCTCACTGGACACTAAACTGACCACACTGATCACTGCACATCACACACCCCTGCTCAGAAAGGACCATCAGACACCAGTAGGATTAAAACTTCATGGATTTGCTTCCTAATGGGAATTGGCTCAATGGTTCCAGTAGAGACCACTAGTTTCCTGTAGAACACCTTTAGATCCCATTAAGAAACCATCAAATGCCTTTAGAAGCCGTCATTGGTCATCTGTTAAACCATTAAGATCATTTACACCGTGATATCAACCCATTAAAAAAGACAAAACACATTACAAAACCATCAGGAACCAACAGACGCTCTTAATGGTTTCTGATGGTTCTTCCTCAGCAGGGTTACTCAAACTCCAGCAGGTCAGTTCAGTCTCACCCGGCGGTCTCCGCTCCGGAGTCTGC
The DNA here is from genome assembly GCF_904425465.1 of Colossoma macropomum. Classification (NCBI taxonomy): domain Eukaryota; kingdom Metazoa; phylum Chordata; class Actinopteri; order Characiformes; family Serrasalmidae; genus Colossoma; species Colossoma macropomum. Next base: position 245,560 of record NW_023496038.1, on the reverse strand, counting down.
GCAGTCATCCTCAGCCGGGTTCTTCTCCATCTCACCGGAAGCGGACAGGTCGACTCTGCATGGCTGCCTGTGTCCACTCTGTCCACTGCTCGGTCCTCAGGGCAGAACACAGCCTGATTTCTCAGAGCTCTCTGAAAAAGCAGGTACAGTGGGGCTGTATTATCCCCGCCCACCGCACAGACCCCGCCTCCAGCGCTGGGATTGGCCGGCGTGCCTCCTTGTCTGGGATTGGCTGGAGCTGAACGACGACAGGCGGGGCATGTCGGAATACGGGTGGTAATAACAGAGCGCTACCACACCGCAGTTCCGGCGAGGAGGGAGTCGTTATGAAAATCTGGCAGCCAATCAGTAAAAGATTCCCAGTCAGAGGAGAAACAGTGACCGGTGAGATTCTCCGCCTCTGAGAGTTTTTCAGAGCAGAAAAGCGAAGCTGCGTTTGTGAGGTCCAGGAGAACATAACTCTACATAACTCTGCATAACTCTACAAAACTCTGCATAACTCTACATAACTCTACATAACTCTGCATAACTCTGCATAACGGTACATAACTCTACATAACTCTGCATAACTCTACATAACTCTACATAACTCTGCATAACGGTACATAACTCTACATAACTCTACATAACTCTGCATAACGGTACATAACTCTACATAACTCTGCATAACTCTACATAACTCTGCATAACTCTGCATAACTGCATAACTCTACATAACTCTGCATAACTCAACATAACGGTACATAACTACATAACGGTACATAACTCTACATAACTCTGCATAACTCTACATAACTCTACATAACGGTACATAACTCTGCATAACTCTACATAACGGTACATAACTCTACATAACGGTACATAACTCTACATAACGGTACATAACTCTGCATAACTCTACATAATGATACATAACTCTACATAACGGTACATAACTCTACATAACTCTACATAACGGTATATAACTCTACATAACGGTACATAACTTTACATAAGTCTACATAACGGTACATAACTCTACATAACGGTATATAACTCTACATAACGGTACATAACTCTACATAACTCTACATAACGGTACATAACGGTTATTTATCATGAACTGGACTGACCCTGACTTTAATCTCACCAAACCGCTCTGAACGACTTTGTTTACATCTTAACCACTTAATTATGCAGAATGTTTTACAAATTGAGTTCCCTTTGAACACTGTTGAATCAGTTGTATAGGACAGTGGTTCAGTTCTTTGATACTTGGCTCCATGCTGCCCCCTACTGTTCAGTTCAGTTTCCTACACTGAATCCTAACAACACAAATGTCTTAATTAGATCATTTGAGCCTTAAATGAATACCAATACATTTCTCATATTAACTCTCTATTGCATTCATTACTGTTTAAACATGGTTTAATGTGTTTTTATTATTTCACTTCATTTCATTTCATATAAGAAGGGCTGATGGTATCAAGCCTGTAACAACAGAAGAACCTTCTTTAGTGCTAGAACCAACACATTCTTCATCAATCTGAAGAAACATTTATGCATACAAATGGCTCTTTCAGTGTTCATGGTCTGGTATAGAACCATAGGGATGTCTAGCCCCTGTTTAGGTGCTCAAGCACACTTAAATTGAGTCCCGGTCTCATTGGGTGCTCAGCACCCCTAAAATTCTGATTCTAGATTAACCTCAAATAGAACCATTTTCTTTACTAAAGGACTCTGGAAGAACCATTGTTTTTAGTGTAGTAAAGCGTTTAACAGTGCTGTCAATGCTGTTCAGCTTCCTGTGAGTCAAACTGCTTCAGCCAAAGTGCACAAACGTCAGAGTCTCTGAACATCGAGTTTTAATTAAGGAAAAAGTTGTCATGAATTATTCATCTGTAAACAGTGTGAGAAATTAACTACGACTGTCATGAGAAACACAGACTCCAACATTCAAACACAGACTAAAAAACAACACAGGCCTCTGTGAACACATTACAAACCATGACATCACAAATCCACCATACATTACACAAACAGACTCTACTCTAAGAACTGGAGTCATCATGTATCACATAAAGGAGAGAAAATAAGGCAGAGCAGGTTCTGACGTGGTGTGATGGATGTGCAGGTGATGTGGTGCACATGCAGTACTGCAGGTATAAAAACAATGGTTTTGCTTTCTATTGGTTATTGGCTTAATGTTTTCCAAGAAAGACCACCAGTTTCCTGTAGAACTCCTTTAGATCCCATTAGGAAAATGCGTTTAGAATCAGCCTGTTGAAAGAGTAACTCCACCCTCAGACCAGCTGAAATGCTCTGTAATAATAAAATATACCAGCTTTGTTTGAAATGTAAACACATCTTTCCAAATTGTAAAATATCATTTTCATTGTGGTCAGTTCTGCCTCTGCAGCGCCCCCTCTGGTTCAACTCTGCTATAGGCGCGGATGATGTGTCTTTGTACCCAAGTACCATGACGCCACAGTATGCAAATCAGTAAACCAATGTTACCGCCCCCTTGATGACGCCCTACTCGCGCCCAGAGCCGTGTAGAGAGACTTGTTTGGTACGATACGGTCTCCCTGTTATACAGCATGCTAAAAGCTAGGGTTGCTGCTAAAAGCTAGGGTTGCTGCTAAAAGCTAGGGCTGGTAATGCTAGAGAAGCTTGCGTAAGCTAACTAGCTTAGGCTACCGGGTTGGGTTAGCTTTTTTCTGCATTAGCTTTTAACAGACCTCGGTCTCCACCCTACTGCACGTTCTCAACAGGTGAGAGATTCGTACAGAGCCCAAACAGAGTTTTTCATAGCTTGATGTTAAACTGAATGAAACGTAGACAGAGTTCAAATAAATCCACTGTATTCATTCAGAATTCAGGGCATCTAAGAAATCAGGACTCGGGTCATATTGAATACAGACCTGCTGAACAGATCATTAGAGGCTGGCTGTCGCGGTTTTAGGGAATGTTCTACCGTTCGGCGCCTCTGCCGCTCACTGCTAATCATTTTCTGACACTACGTTAACTCTTCGGGGGTTTGAGTCAGCAGCTCATACTGTTCAGGCTCGAGACGCACTGCCTGATCAGAAACTTCCTCGTCGAAGATGGAGAGGGTAGTGGAGAAAAAACTTCAGCTTCATAAAACCTCTCAGTTTCAAAAGTGCCATTTGATTCTGTCTCTCCATATCTTCTGGTCGCTAACGTACGCTAGCTCTAAAAACACAGCAGCCCAGCCGCCCAGTTTCCCTCACAGCCCCACCTCCAAACCTGTACATCACTGCAGGGCCCCTCCCAGCGTGCCCCTCCCATTTTTGAGCATTTTTCAAAGCTGAGCCAGGGGTGGAGTCAGCTGAAAATAGTGGGGTGGAGTTACTCTTTAAACCAATAAGATCCTTTACACTGTGAAATCAACCTATTAAAAAAGCCAAAACACATTACAAAACCATTAGGAACCAACAGAAACACTTAATGGCTCCAGCAGGGTTATTATAGTGTAGTATATTATGATTACAGTGTCAGTTTTATTTGTTTATCTGCCCTCTGAACCCAGCGCTGAGCTCCGCTGTTCTAGTTGATGCAGCCCTCAGGTTCCAGGAGCAGATAGTCCTGCAGGGTCTTGGGGACGGGCAGCCGGGGGACGAGTGAGTGACAGAGCTTCCCGAAGTGTTTTCTCAGTGCAGCTCTGCAGAGGTGCTGTAAACAGCGCGGCCTGTACTCCAGCGCAAAGAGAGACTCATAAAACGGTCTGTGAAGCTGGAGAGACACACAGCAGTGTTTTAATTAGCTATGATTTCTATTATATTATGCGTTGTCGTTCTGCACTGATACTGAAGGTACAATAATTTAAAACAAACATAAAAAGCATTTTCAGTAAGTTATTTTGGACAGCTAACCAATTACATGATAAACTGGCTGTGATGCCAGACTGCATGGAATCTGTAACCACTGTAAGACAGACACCTGCCTTGAACGTGTCCTCAGGTATGGCTTCAACCCACTTGGATGTGACAGGAATGAGGGTGTAGGAGTTAAACAGGATCTCCACAGTCTTCGGTGCCTCTGCACAGGCTGTCAATACCTGAACAGACGGGAATAAAACAAAGAGCGAAACACAGTTCAGCAGAGTCAGTGTGGTCAGGGTTATTGAGGGCGTTTCATCAGGTATTAAACATTTCATCTGAAAGTGAAACAGACAGTGGACCCTTCCCACATTCTCACTTCTGCCCGATTCTGTTAGCAGGTCATTTTGTTTCTGGTCAAACGGCTCAGTCCAGCTTTAGGACGTTGTGCTGTGTTTCCTCAGAGCTCCAAACAGTAACAGCCACGCCTGAGATTTCACACATTTCCACCAGGCACACGTTAAGATCTAAATGGATTCAGAGGTGCTGCTGTATCTGCCGACGTTCACTGGAACTTCAGCTCATCTCAAAGTGACTCACTGCAGTAAAAAGTGAGCTAAAACAACTGAAAGTTAGAGTAGAGCAGCTAATTAACTCTAACCTGGAGAGAAGGTTCCTCTGATCCTCGTCTGCGGCCGGCGTTCAGTATTTTCTGTGTAGATTAAGTGCTGAATTATGAAAACTCAGCTGTAACGATGGAAAACTACAGAGGCCTGCTGGTGACATCCCGTATAAATTAAAATATTGACGCGTATTAAAAGTATAACATGCAGAAACGAGATCCTAATGCGAGGCCACAAGTTAGTAAGGTGTGGGAATGAGATAATTAAGTCGTGGCCACAACTTATTAATGTGTGGGAATGAGATCATGCCTTATTAAGCTGTGGTCAAGGCTTAATCATCTCATTCCCATGTCTTACTGACTCGTGTCCACACGTTAGGATCTTGTTCACGACTTAATTATCTTGTTCCCATACCTTACTAAGTCATGGTGGAATGAAACAGAAAATTCAGATGAGAATCTGGTGAATAAGAAGCTTCATCTTTATATCTGTGTAGTTTATTGAGTTTATTATTGAACAGCTTTGGCAGTTTTGGAGCCACTTTTATTAGTTTCCAGAGCACAGAGTTACAGCTCACCTACCAACGTGGAGATGCGGCATTCTTAATGACACAATACAATACTTTATATTTAAGAATTACAGAAAAAGTATGAATTAAATAAACAAGTACAAAATGTCCAGAATGTCTCATTTTGAAGTTCCCCACCTTAAGCAGTGCCTGTGGCCAAATCTGAATGGATCCATGGTTTAACAGCGTCTGAACAACGACGTGCGGCTGCCACTCCTGACGGACTACCGAGCTCTGCAGTACACTGGACAGTGGTGAACAGCCGTTGTAGTCGATGGAGTTGATATCCGCCCCATGATCCAGGAGAAGCTTCACCAGGCTGATCTGGACGTTGCGGGCAGCTTTGTGCAGAGGAGTGCGCCGCTCCTTGTCGGCGAGGTTAACGTTAGCTCCATAAGCCAAAAGGAGACGGCAAAGCTGAAGGTGTCCCTCCTGACCTTCACTCATCTTCTCCTGGGCTTCCCTGCATGCCACCCCCAGCGGCGTCTCCCCTGAGCAGCTGACGTGGTCGATGCGTGCGCCGTATCGCAGGTAGAGCTGAGCGTGATGCGGCAGGCCGTGCTTCCCTGCCACGTGTAGTGGAGTCTCCTCCTCCTCCTCACTGGGAAGGTCTACCTTGGCACCGTGACGCACCAGGGCCTTAGCACAGCTGTGTAGAACAGAGACTGTCACCTGTGAGAAAATCTTAATAGGGAACACTTATTGATTTTTCTAAATTGTGATGTAAACACATCGATAGTGGTTTAATGTGAAAAGCTCTGTTCTAGAGAAACTTAGACAGATGTCTTTACAGTGGTGGTGATAGGAATCAGGGGTCGCCATGACTACAACACAAATATAGACATTTTATTTACTATCCAGAACCACCAGTGAACCTACACGAGTCTTCTGAGTTTATATGGAATGTTGATGATGGAAAATAGTGGAAAATCTGAAATAATAAGTTTTCTTTGGGGACTATTTTGCCTCACAGCGCCCTGCATGTATCCCTCCACCATGAATGGAGTTTAAGTTCTCTAAACTATCATAAAACAGTGTCTCAGTCATCAGGCAGTGAATTCATAACCATTTCATGTAGGAACTTTCAGTGAGGGAGCTTTTAGAGGTGGACGTCTGGTTCCTATCACCACCACTGTGAACAGTTCTAACTCGGTAAGTTTATCTAGAACAGAGCGTTTCACACCAAACCACTCTGAACCGCTCTGAACCGTTCTGAACCGCTCTGATTACATTGGTGGAGTTTCCCTTTAAGGCACTGGATCTTCATATCAGTGAGATGATGCTCCAAATCAGTGTTTTTTTAGAACGATAATATTGAAAGTTCTCCTGCTTTGGGTGGTGGGTCATTCTCAGCTCTACAGTGGTGGTGGTGTGTTAGTGTGTTTTGCGCTGGTGCGAGTGGATCAGACACTCAGTCTCAGTGTTCACTGTGGGAGGATTAGTAACACTGTTTTGAAACTAACCAACTGACCAGCTAACTGGCCCTGACTGTAAGCTGGTTACAGCTGGATTCTACGTTAAAGCTATGATGATTATAACGACATATTTGTGAAACACTTATAATAACAAAAGTTACTGGTACAAAACCATCTTCATACCAAATCTCAAGAACTCACGACATTGTCTGATGTTGCTTTGGGGGGATAAACTGTGCGGCAATAGATGGTTTACAGTCTAAGTTCACTCGAGATGTAGATGTAGGTGTACAGTATAGTAGAGTATGATTCATTTGATATGATTGGCTTTCAGCTTACAAGGTCTGAAATGATTGATCGAGCTGGTGGTTCCACTTTTCACTTTATGTTAGTAAACCTGTGTTAGCACAGCAGACGCAGGGCTGCATCAGAGCAGCAGCGCCTCCCTCAGATCACGCCCTGCTATCACAGTACATGTTGAATATGGAGGTGCGATGGCACAGTTGAGTAATGAAGAATGGGTGAGAAGGATTTATTTGGGAAGGGGGTGCTAAATAACATTTGGGGGTCTAAAGCCCATCTAGAACCGGCCTAGTGACGGCCGTGCTGTTTAGAACGTGTACTTACACTTAAAAAATCTACAGAACATGATTTGAACAGGGGTGCCCAAACTTTTGCATATGGCTGTAGATGTACCTGATAAAAGGTGAAAGGGCAGCTGTGTCTAATAAACTAGCAGCCTAAATATGAAACCTGCCTCAGACTAACTGAGCTGAGAACCTGTGAGATCAGAGTGTTGTGAACATGAACGTCCACCTTTATTAAACCATCCTAGAAACAGGTTAACGACTTCAGAGCGTCTGAAACAGGGGAAATAAACGAAGTGGTACCGCAGCGACTGGGGTGTCCTGCACAGATGCAGTGGTGTCAGCCCGTCCTCCGTCAGCTGGTCCGGGTTGGCTCCGTGCTCTAAGAGAAGCTCTGCACACTCAGTATTGCTGTTTGCACAGGCTTCATGCAGGGCTGCCTTCCCTCCTGCGCTGAGATTGGGATGAGCTCCGTGCTCGAGCAGGTACTGCAGACACTCGTTAAAGCCTTGAGCCGCAGCTATGCAGAGCGGGCTTGTCAGCTCCCGCTTATATTCCAGCGACCAAAGTCCTGCAACAGAACAGGATTGAGCAGTGAGATCTAATTATCCCCTTAACAAACCATCATACACTTCTATAACCTAAGAATAGCTTTATTATTTTGCTTTGAAGCCCTGTAGTTACTGAATAATGAGCCTCAGTATGTAATAAGTCCGAAAGGTTGAGGGGTCAAGGCTTTATATCAGCCTGTTTTCAGAGTAATCTAATAAAATGGCTCTTCGCAGCTCACAGATTCAAGACTTCTCATAATTAGGTGCCATGCAGGCTGCACAGTGTATCGTTGCTAATTGTTAATGTCATATGGGCCTTTGCAATACTGATATCACCAAAATCTGCAATATGCAAATGAGCCTCTGACCAGTCACTCAGTGTTTTATTGTGTGTTGTGATCAATCACAGTGTTGGTATGAATCAAGACGTTCACATAGTCCAATAACTGTGAATCATTTTGGTCAAAATAATGCAGGGCAATGTCAACATGTAGCAACATAATCATAATATAGCATTTGTCCATGTTTTTATCAGGGAACCTCAGAATGGGTTTATAACGGGAACTTCAGGAAAAGCTTAGAACTTAAGATTCTGTCTCATTTCAACAAAACATCCCAAAGAAACTGTAGGAAATCACACGACCGTCCAGTGAAAATCAAAAGTATAAAAGATGCATGTGGGAGCCACCTGGTCTGAACTGGACACTCTTAAAAAGATGGTTCTTCAAGGGTTCTTTGGTAAAGAAAATGTTTCTATATAGATCAATGAACACTAAAAGAACCCTTTGCATGATTAAAGGGTTCTTTGCATGATGAAATGGTTCTTCAGATTGATGGAGATTGTGCTGTAGATGGTTTTATGTAGAACCTTTTTGAAAAGGGTTCTACATAGCACCAAAAAGGGTTCTGCTGTTATTCCAACCTTGATGTTGTCACAATAGAAGAACCCCTTTTGGTGCTATCCACCCATCCATACATCTCCCAAGCAGCTTATTATATAGAACCGTTTTCTTTACTTAAGAACCCTTGAAGAACCATAATTTTAAGTATGTAGTAAACCAGAGACGACAGCAGTGCAGTTATATGTAAGATAGTTATAGAAACTGTTACTCTACTGGAGAGCGGTTTACCCGAGGGTCCGAACGTGGTCGCGGTGTTCGCCTGCCACTGCAGCTCCTCACGGTTCACATTGTAAAACACATCAAGGTCTATGTAGTTCCTTTTGAGGAGGGTGCGAAGCCCCTTGGCATCTCCCGTAATCACGGCCCTGTAGAGCCTCAGGGAGCGAATATCGGCCTTCCCCTCGTCTCTCTGCCCCGGCTGACGGCTGTTCTCCTCCAGTAAGGCCCGCCACCCATCCAGCTGCACGGTGGAGCAGAGGCTTTCGAACCGCAGCGTCCTCAGCATCTCCTCCAAATGCCCAATGTTTTCAGAGACTTCGGCTTTTATAGGCCTGGTCATATTTTCCTCCAGCTCAAAGCACTTTTGTTCTTCTATTAATAGCAGTGCATTGTTATCCTTCAGTTGCTCAAAGCTTTACTGGATCCATATTTAGCAGCTGATGTATGAGACACTTTAAACCCTTTTGAGCTGCGAAAATTTATTACCTTTCATTTTCGCGTTAGAATAAAAACATTATATCATCGTTACATTTTCATTATTATTATTACTATTATTTAATTTTAATTACATTATCGTTTCTTTTCTGGTTCAGTCTTATTATTTTTATTTTCTGTTGTTTTTATATGCTTGTTCTTTTCTAATTTCTCTTTCTAAAGTCTTTAGCTGCATTTTAATGTATGAAAGTGCATTTTACTATTTGTGTTCACATTTTCATCACAATTCTATGCTTAAGAACAGCCAGTTTGCATTGTAGTCCATGTAGTTGCTGAACAATAATCCTTAGCATGTGGGATTTTAAGGCTTAATGTGAGTATTTTCTCCTATAAAGTTTAGAGTGTTCAGAAACAGTGTCTTCTTTTCCACTGCAGGGCCAAACGGCTCTGAGCGTGAAGAATAACCATTACAGTGGCTTTTCCACACGGATACAGTTTGACACAGAGAGCTCCAGAACCGGGCTCAGTGTGTTTTTTTCAGCACGGTTAACTAACCGTACTTGAGGCCACAGAACCGTTTTCTGGGATGACGTAATGTCATAGCAATTCCCTGATTGGTTCTATGTTTATGTTGATATTGTGCCACAGCATCAAACTTGAAAACAGTCAAATCAGTTCAATTCACTCACAATGTGGCAAATAAATGAAAGCAGTGCAAAATTTTCAAACCACCGTTCAATAAACATCAAAGCCAATCAATCAATCCAACACCAATTTCTAAATAGTAAACAGCGCTGACAAGCAGGAGAGTGTAGCTGGTAAGTGTTAGCTTAGCTCACATGACAACAGCTCTGCTCACCACAGAACAGGTTCGATTCTGACTAACAAAAGCTTTACAGATGCAAATTTAGTTGACAATGACTCAAATAAAGTCGAGCGGCTGGTGTTAGACGCTAAAGCTTACCGAGCTTCTCTCTCCTAGCTAGCTTAGCTAAAGAGATTCAAACAGTACAGGTTCGATTAGACTAGCTGCGCTGCTGTCACAAGTACAGATGATATTAACACATTTCAGCGAGAGAAAAGTCGCCTGGTCGGTGTTGGAGTGATAAAAAGCCTGTTCTGTAGTGCTTTAAGCTGTAGCCTGCTAGGCTAAGCTAACACAAGTGTACGGTGTCCCACTGCAGTACGGACTCGGTTTCAGCTAACTGATGCTTAAAAACACCCGTTTAGAGGATAAAGACTCTGAGAGCAGAAACTCGAATGTCTGGTGTTGAAGTGACAGAAATATAGTAAACAGAATTGTTCTGCGGTGCTTTCAGCTGAACCCTGCTGGGGGACGCTAATGCTAATGCAGTTAGCTACAGGTGTTTCAGTAACAGATGCTCAAATCCCACCTGTTTAGAGGATAAAGAATCTGAGAGCAGCCGAGTGTTTGGAGTTGGAGTGACAGACGGGATCAAACGTGTTTTGTGGTGGGTGGTGTGAGCGTAGCTGTTAGCCTGTTAACAATTAGCCACTTGCATGTGTAGTTTTCTTCAGTATTTCCTGGTTCTGATTTGCCGGTAGTCCAAACCGGCGAGGAACAGCACAGTGCGGCTCTGGGAACCATTCGGCTCGACGGTGGAAAAGAGGCCAGGGTTTTGTTAAAAAGCCAGAGGGACTCTGAGTGATTGGAATCAGCTGCAGTGTTGCCAGGATGCTTGCTGTCTGAGAAAGTGTGTCATGCATGCTGTACGGCTCTGACTGCCACAGTCCTCCCGCGGCCCTCTGTGTCGGGCATTACTGCAGATCCCTGCTTCAAACAGACCAGCACGTCAGCCCCACTGACTGAGACTCAGCTGAAGGCTTTAGCTGTAAAACGTAGGCAGCGAATCCTCTAAACCTATTTTAAGGAGCTTTATTTCACCGTCCCTGAAAGCCGGCTGGAGGAATGTACAGTGTAAACATGAAATACCAGCCTGTTCCAGTGTGTCCTCAGAGTAGATAAGCTTCACACCACAAGTGGAGCCCCTGGATGGTGTCAGTGCTACACGGGCAGACTCTCTGTCGACATCAGAATCTCGAAAAAATGTTTTGATCGAACGTCTTTTTAGAACTGCGGTCCAAACTCTTTTTTAAAACAATGAAACGCAAAAAACTGCAAGGTTATTAGGAAATAAATAAATAAAGAAAAGAAGAAAATCTGTATTTAAAGTTTTAAATGTTTAAGGATATCGAGCACTTTCATGGTTAATTTTAAATGACTGTATTGATTATGGAGAGTGATTTTGTATTATAGTGCTGTGTTTGCTGTGTTACACCTGATGCCTACTGTTAGATTTGTTTAGATCAGAGACCACAATGAAAATAAGTCTTCAGGTGTTTTTTTGTTCTCACTGACTGTTTCTGTTTTTATGCATTGCCTCTTCTGAAGTGTGGTGACTGCTGTTCATTTTAAAGATCTATTTTTTTATTATATTTTTTGTTCTTTTTGTTATTTTTAACTGATTTATTGGGGGTTGTTGGTTATTGAAGTCTCTGTTTTATGTCTGTAATGTGTGACTTCTTCAGTGGGGACAGTTTGTTATATGTTGCTGCCTGTTTTGAACAGGACCTCCTGTAAAATAGGCTTTAAATCTCAGATGTTTCCTAATTTTTCAGGGAGTTAAAACCCTTAAATATCTACAGCCCAAAGTTTTACTACACACATCTAAACCTAAGAATAGCTCAGGTTTACACTGAAGTCCATGTAGCGAGGGTGAAAATGAAAACTGTTCCACTGAAAGCAGCTGCAGCACCAACTTTAAAGCGTTACTGTTTAGCTTTAAAAGATCTAAAACTATGGATGGACTGTTTCTGTGCTAGCAGGGCGTTAGAGAGGAGATGGTTGATGAGGAGTAAAGAAACAGACAGGGGACCTTTAGAACGGTTCTTAATTTTCTGTTACAAATAGTGTTTTTCTTCTTTTTTTAGTGATTGCCCATCGCAAAGCAGTGCGCAACACTACTGTTATCCATATCTTCTTCTTCTTCTGCTTCTTGATACACTTTTTTTTGTCCATTTCTTGTCAACATTCCTGAATCACTGCATGTTTTGTTGATGTAAATCCTCATAGTAATTAAAAAAGTAGCTACTGCGCACTTTACCGGTTAATTAAAAAAACCTGGCTGTCGATATCCTGGCCCTCTCTCAGCATCAGCGAGCTGCACTGTTGATGTGGAACCACGCCGAGATACTCCCTAAACTCAGTGTAGGGATCTTATGAATAGCACTGTGCACTAAATGAATTGTGAGAACTGTGTTAGAGCTGCATTCAGTCATCAGTCAGCGTTCAGGGTGTCACTGCAGCTGTTCAGCTGAAGTCATGACTAGAAAAAGTGCAGTTTAATTCTATTCTGGTGCCTCATTACAGTCGACATACTGTGGAACAGGAGTGAAGAATTCAGTGCAGTAAATGTTTGTTCATAAATCTGTACTAAATAGATCTAAACATAAAACTGAAGATGCAAATGAAAATGTCCTCACTCTCCAGTATCTTCCTAAGCAAGTGTTTTTGAGAAAGATCCTAAGAAAAAGTCTCCGTCAGATTCATGTTGTGTTCTTAAAGTGCAGAACTGTTCTCTCCTTTGTGTTCTTTAGTGTGTGTAGATTCTGTTCTTACCTAAGAACAAATCCAAATAAGAGAACATTGGTGAGTCAAAGTCTTCGTCAAAACTGCGTAAGTGGGGTTAAGAAGGAATTTCTTCTTAAGAACGGTTGGAGAGGTCCAATAATCTTAGGCATGCAGCTGCAGGCATAAACACAAATGATAAATAAACCCCCAAGCACACGGGAAGAGGGGGCTGTAGCGCCCCCCTGATTTCAGGATTGTAACTGTTAAAGATAATAATAACAATAAAACATTCTGAACTGTATGATGATGTGAGCGCAGTAGAGACCCATGTGTGCCTGTTTAGAGCAGAGTTTGTTTATATTGTAAAAATCTGTAGCTGCTCTGTTTAAGAGAATGCTGTATTTTCATTACAGTGAGCTGCTTTGTGGGCGCGTTGCTCAAACATGCAGGTTGAGAGAAAGTCTATGCAGAGTTATAGGCTAGTTGTGACACTCAGAGCAGCCTTGTATTTTTTTTTAGCTTAAAAAAATAATCTAATGTCATATAAACGTTTTATCGACGGCTGTGTCTTGCGCTCAGTGTGCTCAATGTGTAACTGTGGGTGTGACACATTCGGCTACCGTGCCATCTGATTGGTCGGCGCTCAGTTCATTTGCATAAAGTTAATCCAGAATGAGAGAGCCGGTGGTCTCATGTGTCAGGTGTTTATAGTAGCTACGCTCCAAGCAGAGGCTGCAGCTGAGGTAGTGCGGGTCCTCAGTAGGACTGTCCTATGAAGTCTCCTCCTTAGTAGCCTACTGGTCACACAATAGAGCAGTGCTAACAAGGCTGCATGATGACGTCACCAGAAAGCCTCTTGCAATTGTGGCGTGAAATTTCGAGGCTGTATACGAAGGGTCCTTCACTTTGGAACGGTCTGCTGTGACGTAGAGGCCGAGAAATGAACCTTGGCTGCAGCCTGGACTTTGGAACGCAGCTAGTGTCGCCTCTTGCCTTATTACAGCACTGAATGACACAGTCTGTTTGATGAGATTGAATCATTTTGCATGACATCATCAGCCATGTTACATAAATGCTGATTAAAATTTCAGCACTCCCAACTTTAAACACCCTCCGGTGTCCCTGTGCACCACCCCCCACCCCCCCCAACACATACTCCGGGTGCCACATTAACATGCCACCCTGCAAAAACTCCCTACCAACCCTTTTCCACCCCTGACAGAACTTTCTGGATCCTCCACTGGAGAAAGGAGCTCTCTCTCAGTGAGAACATGGCCAGTTCTGTCCAAGACATTTCAACTAACGTTGAGTGCTCCTTTTAGATGGATCTTCTTGTTGATGGAGCTTTTTTACCACATTTTTTGAGTTTGATTCCATTGTTTGCAAACAATACAGATATGAAAAATCATTTGGAGGTTGTGCTCTTGACCACTCTGGCTAATGGTTTACATAAACTGGTGATTTTATTAGAGAAGGTGTCAACAAAAATGAAGAATCTGAGTTATTACTTTGCAGTGTGTGACTTAGTAATCCTTTAAATCCTTTAAAATACTTACAAACTCACAACTACAGTGCATCTTCACATCTAACTTAGCTGTATCTAACTTTTCTTTCAGGTCTTATTGAGCTGCAGTGCCCTGGCCAGATTAGACCTCTGTGCGACGTCCCTTTCGGTCACCTGGCTCAACCTCAAACTCACCACGCTTCTGTGCAGTCCACCGCAGCTCGTCACTTTGGAACACTAGAATCTTATTGAGCTCCTCAGGGTCTGAGAACCCGTCCTGCAGATCTCTCCAGTGGTGGGCCAGCAGCTCGACCAGGACAGGAGGACAAGGGAAGTCCAGCACTGGCTGCTTGGAGCCTCGCCGGCATTTTTTGCTCCTAGCCTCGTCACTCTCTAAAGAAGGCCACCTTCGGTCAGCGAGGCACGGACAGGCAGGTACGCGACTCGCAATGTACGCTTCTCCATCCTGCGAGAGCATCACTGCTGAAGAGGTCACTTTTCACGGTCCGTTTGGGTTCTTACCTGCCCGCTCTGCGACTATTTATATTCCCACTGCTGCCCTACATCTTGTATTTTTAGTACAGATGGCATGTGATTGTTGAGGGTCATGCGATTCCAATGGCAGACACAGACTTTATCATTGTTTATCCCACAGCGCTGGATACATGAGACACAATCGAAATGAAAGGGTCAGAATAGTAAACATGTCAGATGTGAGGCTAAGTGGAGTGCATTGGTGCTGATATCACCAGTGCGTTGATCTAGAAATAGTAGCAGACATGAGAAAAAATACCAGTGGCTTTCCATTGTCCTCCAATCAGATTGGCCAAACAGCTGCCCAGGAATCTGCACTGTGATCCTGGCAGAGATGTGACATACTAACCTTTCATCCCACAGCTGTTAGACGGGTCGGCATTAAAATACAGTGAAAAGTTAAAGGTTTTTGCTTAATTAATTGAATGGTGGATGTGAACTGGTTGCATTTTCATTGTCTGTTCATGTGTTTTAACTTACATGCAAATGTTTTTGGATTTTCTGATATGAATTGTATATTATTAGAAATAATATTTTTCAACTTATTTTGAGGTTAAATGTACGCCTTGCATAGCAGCCCATAGTAAGAGGTCCATAGTTAAAATGGTGTACATGTGCCTCATCATCCTCTTGTCTTATTTACTGCAGTATCAGCTGCCAAAATCAACACAATTTGGCTTTACAGTCAAAATACATATCAGTGTAGTATCAAAACCAACTGGCCAGCTGCTCTCACTGTGTGAACATTTCATGACACACAGACCAATAGAAATGGTCCAACATGAACAAAATCTCATTACATTTCCATTTCTGAGATATGAGGTTTCGTTACAATGGCAATGAAATAACAGTGGCTCTCCACTGTCCTTCAAACAGCTGCCCAGGAATCTGCAGTGTGATCCTGGCAGAGATGTGACACGCTAACCTTTGATCCCTCAGCTGTTAGACTGGCCGACATTAAAATACAGTGAAAAGTGAAAGGTTTTTGCTTAATCGATTGAATGGTGGATGTGAACTGGTTGCATTTTTCTTGTCTGTTCATGTGATTTATAAGCAACTTCCATGCGAATGTTTTTGGATTTTCTGATATGAATTGTAATTTATTAGAAATTCCTTTAATTGTTATGATCCTCATCAGAGGAGATGTGTTGGTGTTTATCAGAGGAAGAAGAGTCGATCAGAGGTGAGTAGTAACTACATTTACTCAGTTACATGTACTATTTGATAGATTTGTACTTTCCTGAGTATTTCACAACAATAATACTTTTACATTTACTGATGTACAGTCACGTGAGGAAGTAAGTATACCCCATGAAATATTTCTTTTTGTTGACATTTGTGAACATATCAGTAATTAATCTTTAGTGAAACATCATAAGTAGATAAATGTTATGTAATAGCACATTGCATGTACAGCCCAATGGGATTAAGGTCTGGGCTTTGAGTGGGCCACTGTATAACCTTCCATTTCTTACTATTAGATGTTCTTTTGTGGATTTACTTGTATGTTTGGGATCATTATCCTGTTAGAAGGTCCAACTTTTTCAGCTTCAACATTTTGGCAGATGGTCTCACAATCTCCTCAAGCACTCTCTGCTATGAAAGAGAATTCATAGTGAATTCTATGATTGCAAGTTGGCCAGCAAAGCAGCCACAAACCATAACACTGCCACCACCATGCTTTACAGTTGTTATGAGTTCTGATCAAGTGCAGTCTTTGTTTTTTGCCAAACACGGCTTCTGGCACAGTATCCAAACAACTCTATCTTTGACTCGTCTGTCCAGAGCACGTTGTTCCAGAAGTCCTGGTCTTGCCTCAATATTTATCAGCAAACTTTACTCTTTCCCTGATGTCCTTTTTAGGCAGCAAATGCTTCCTTCTGGTGCTCCTCCCAAATTTGTGCAGTCTCATTCTAATAGCAGATGCACTTCTACATCAACAGTGGCAAGAGTTACCTGCAGACCCTGTGATGATGTTTTGGGGTTCTCATAGATTCTTTTAGCATCTTATGCTCTCCTCTTGCATTAAATTTGCCTGGACCTGTTGGCAGTGGTTTTAAATCTTCTCTTCGTGTAGATGATCTTCCCGGCAGTGTAAAGATAGATTACTAATATTTTGGAAGTCTTCTTAAACCCTTCCCAGACACACAGACATGTACAGTCTTCTTTCTGAAGGCTTCAAAGAGCTCTTTTGATCTTGGCATGATCATTCCACCACACACTCCAATAACAAAGACCAAACCAGCCCAGAAAATCTAAGGTTCCTCAAAGATATTCTCCAATCGTGTTCTAATCATCAGCATCTGACCGGGCGACACATTTGAAGCAGTGATATATGTGTGGATGTGTTTCTTTTTCCACATAAGAAAATTATCACTTCATCTGTTACATCATATCACCTTTACCCATCAACACTGTTTAGATGAAGACAGAGTATCTGAATGTCCAAATGTTTTGAAAAGTTCTAATCTTTTCATGGGGTGCCTTTACTTCCTCACATGACTGTATATGATAATGAAGAATCTACTTTTACTGAGTTACAATTTAGTTCAGTTGTTCTACTAATTTCATTTTGGGTTTAATTTTGTTATTTTATATTAGGAACATAATCTGTTCCTTTACTATGGATGGAAGTGTTTAAAGTCTGCCAATTTATTACTACATTTGTTGTGTACAGTCAAGTGTAAAGTGCTATACACTCTTAAAAAGATGGTTCTAGGGTTCTTTAGTAAAAAAAAATGGTTCTAGATAGAACCATGAACAAAGAAGGCTTTGCATGATTAAAAGGTTCTTTGCATTGTGAATGGGTTCTTCAGATAGGCAGAGAATTTGCTGTAGATGGTTCTATACAGAACTTTTTTGAAATGGGTTCTATACAGCACCAAAAAGAGTTCTTCTATTGTTATAATGTTGGGGTTATTACAATAGGAGAACCCTTTTTGCTAGAATGAACCATCTACAGCACATTCTCAATCAATCTGAAAAACCATTTCACCATGCAAAGAACCATTTAATCATACAAAGGGTTCTTTGAGTATTTATGGTTCTATGTAGAACTATTTTCTTTTGTCAGCCTCCATGACTAGAATTACCACAGTGGATCCACCAGCGTCTAGCACTGATCATGAACTCTATCTCTCTCTTTGACAGAGAACCTATGAGACAGTTCTGACTTCACTTTACTTCCTCCTGCATTAATCAGAATATTTCTGAAAGATGTTCGAGCTCTAAGCTTCTTTGTTGTATCTTGTCATAAAATCATAAAATCTCATTAGCTCTGTCATTCTCTTTTCATCCGGGGTCGACCAGAGGAGGATGGGTTCCTCCCTTGAGTCTAGGCTCTTCTCGAGGTTTCTTCTTGTTACTCCTAGGGAGTTTTTCCTCACCTCTGGCTCGCTTATGGGGGGACTTGGACCTGGATTTAGTTCCTTATACATGGACTTTTTATTTTCTTTTATTCTTTTGATAACCTTTCCATTAACTGCTTTTCTGTAAAGCTGCTTTGAGACAACACTAGTTGTAAAAAGCACTATACAAATAAATGTTGTTGTTGTTTACTAAAGAACCCTTGAAGAACCATCATTTTTAAGTGTGTTGGTCAGTGGTGTTTAGGACTCACCTACCAGCACAGCTGGTGGAAGCTGAACACTGGGGTCTTTCATCCAGTCATCATTGGACAGTTCAATCACGGCGTCTGGGTTCTCTCTGCTCAGGCCTTTGAGAATGTTCTCTACACACCTGAAGTCGCCCTTATCCTGTGCACTTTTTAGCGTCTGCACAAATTCGGACTCAACAGGATAATCCAAAGTTAAACCTGACATTTTACAGCTGCTATTTACCGTCCAGTTTCACACTCAAAGTTTTGTTAGTGCAGAAAACGCCAAGATTATTTTAACACTGGAAGTTTGTTGTCATTATCCAGGACTGCAGCTAATAATAGAGCAGCCAGTCTGTCAGATGATCAGGTGGCTTAAAATAGCACTGGTGGTTTAGGCAGGAGTGTCGCACTAAACTCTGGGTTCAGGGCACAGGGGGGTGCCATGCCCCCACCACCACCCCTTCCCATATAAATAAAGGAAATGAAAAACATAACGTATTTATTATGCTTTGTTTATTTATGTGGTTAAACAGCTGACAGTACAGTAATTGTGCCCTGAATCATCAGTCTGGCTGTAGTTACTCAAACAGAACCAGGTCAGGGAACCACGCAGTGTGAAAACACTTTTGTGATTCAAACTTTCGGACAGATTACAGGAAGTTGACTCTATTGACTCTAAGGCTATTGTCTCATATGAAACAACAGAAGAAGAAAAAGAACCCGGAGAGAAGTTAGACGCTCCTCCACAAACCAATCAGTGACCAGTACAGGGAGATGCAGCCCATGGTGATGACGACAGGACACAGGTGTGTCGTGCAGAGTTCTTTAGTGCGCCCGATAAACTGCAACGAGGAACCAAAACTGACTGGATCAAATGTAACAATGTACACAATACAATCATACAGTGCAACAAAAACATGGACTCTGGTTTGGACTTACAGGTGTGAAAATGTCCTTAGCGGCTTTCACACCTGCCTTGTTTGGCCCGGAGCTTCTGATTTTCAGTTTGGTCCAAACCAAATTAGTGGGTGCGTAAGGGTCCAGCCTGTGTCACCGGCTGCCATCAGAGGGCGACGGCGGCAAGGCGCCACCAGTTCAGGGAACTCCAATTCCCAGAAGTCCTTGGGCTGATTAAGGCCAACCTGGCACACCTGTGGACTCCTCTACTAAAGGCTGTGGCAAACAGGAGCCCTTTGTAGAGGGGTGAACAATAAGGTACTCAGTGTTGTTGAAGAAAAGAAAAGAAAAGAAACGAAAAGAACAGAACAACTGACCCAAAACAACAGAAAGAAGAAAAAGTGGGCTAAAAAAGAATAAGCTGCCCCAAAACTACTTAAAAACCAAAAGAAGGCTTAAATAAGAAACGGCTCCACTAAGAGCAAACAGGTGAAACGTAAAGCTGACCTTCCTCTCAGAATCACAGAGGAAGTGTTTTTGTTTTCTGATTATCTTTTATTTCACATTTTTATCTCAGCCTTTGTTTGAGCTGCTTTCAGCGTCCCCTTTGAAAATTTGCCCTTTCCCGCCATTTTTTCATTCCCATTCATTGAGGTGTTTTCGCCTGTGCTTCCTGGTGGTGCAGCGGTAACTCTTCGGACCACTAATCAGTACATTGGTGGGTCGAGCCTGGCTCTGTACCACCTCAACATGCAGAATCGCTCCATTCACACTCCTTAATTCATGGCCTCATTAGTTCATTTAAGACCCTTTCTCTCCTCTCTGCACTTGGGTCCGCCTCCCTGCCGTCCTGTAACAGGGTGTAAACGGAGACTTGGAGCACGGTCTGGACCAAAGGACCAAAATGTCTGACCAAAAGAGACAGTCTTGAATATGGTTCGGTTTATTTGCAGTGTGAAAACACTTTTTGGAAGGACATCATCACCCAAAAAAAGTAAAAATGAGCCACAGTAGTGCAACATAAACGGTGGTTTAGACTTACACCCTTAAACTTTGTTTGAAATAATCAATCTAATTAGAGGGAAATTCAAAAGAGAAAAACTTTTATTTAAATATATTTAAATATATCTGGTCATGTTCACTGAAAGTGACCTATTAACTACCTTGTTTCATGTCTTTGTTTGGGGTGCTGCTCTCTCTCCCTCAGTGGCTGAGCTAACAGTGTTCCAGGTCAGCTGCTGGGCTGAGGCTGAACTTCTTTGGGCTGTGAGGGCAAAAACACTATTTTACATTAGCTACTTTAAAAATGCTCACTTGCTGTACTGAATAAAATCCTGTGGTTTATCAGCCTGTGTTTGTTACAAATGACTGCAAATGTAGTCAATTGCTAACTTAGCTGGGTCATGTTACTGAAGGTGCCCAGATTTCTGAAATGAAACCGGGGACATTTCCAGTTTGGTGGTCAGTGTATCATTAAAATATTCAATGTTTTGATCTATAAAATAAAAAGGGGGTCAGTCCCAGTTTCCTGTGTTTTGGCCATAGTAACTGCTGTACTGTAACGAACTCTGGTGAAGGCCGACTGATAAAACTGGGTACTAACTAAGAAACTCGGTAAATGGTGTCAGTAAATCATACAGTAGCTCCCATAAACAGAGAGGCGGGTAAACTATGAAATGCTCCGTAAAGAAATGGTCAGCATGCATGAGAATAAATTACTATTTATTGGGATCTTCTCACAGAACTTGTTGCTACTTTATGATCTCCGTCTTCAGGAAGTGCAGCTCTAAAGTCCTCACTGGCCTCTGAAACACTGACTTCAGCAATGTGGTCTCTGAGAAACTGGATGCTCTGCTGTACCTTTTCGGTTTCTATTTTGGTCCCAAATACTGAACACGTTTCCAAAAATCCTGGCAGCTGCATCCAGGAGGACACAATTTTGCAACACTGCAAAACAGAAGGCTGCAAATTGTTCTGTTTGTCTAAGCTTTTTTAGTTTGTCTAATCTTCTGGGTTTCTTTCCTTGTTCGATTCCCACAACTCTCTCCAAACATGTTATTACATCCTCCTTATTGAATGCTAACAGAGAACTCTGCACTAATGCCCAGCTACGGTCTGTTTCAATCTTACTGACCTTCATCAAGGTGTATTTTGACAACTTCAGCTGAAATTGTGAAAACCTGAATGTCATCAGAGGAGCTGAAGGCTCATTGTTGAGGATCTCTGTAATACAGCACTGCTCTGACTCCACCAACATACAGATTCACTTGTTTTTTCTGCTGCAAATGCTGCACAAGGATTCCAAGTCCTGTTTCAGTGTATATGTGCAAAGCAAAGGGTCAGTCTGAAGGTGCTGCACATTGTTACGCTTCACTATGTATGCAGTGAGTCTCTCTCTTCTCCAGGCACTGCAGCCCCATTTCTAGTTTGTTCCATATCTCGCTCCTCTGCTCAGAGTTCACTCTGTGGTCCTCGCGCCCAGTGTCTCGTGCTCTGTGTCTTGGCTAGTGTGCTCCACGTCACGTCCCGGGGATGTAAACTGCCAGTCTGTGCTGATTAGCGTGGTCACTGTGCTTTTGGCTGTATCGTTAGGGTTACTGTTTTTGTGCTTTGACTTTTGTTTGTGACTCTGAGATCAGTTTGACCCTGTGCTTTTGCCTTTGCTGTCTTGCATATCATTGCTATTGGGACAAAACCTCAGATCTATATTATTGTTTTTTTGTTTTTTTTCATTTTTTGACATAAGTTCACCTTTGTGTATTTTGTACTTAGTCTCATCAGCTGTAGGGTGGTCACTGTTTGAGCTGGGCGTGAAGGTTTGTATGTCTGTTTGTGGTCAGTTAGGGAGTCTCAGGTAAGCGGACTGTCTTTTGTTTTCTTTTCTTTGTGGTTATGTTAGGATGTGAAATAGGGCTGGTTTTGGGGGGGTTGTTTGTTATTTTTGGCATCTGAAGTCAAATCTGCTGTTTGCCTTTGTACAAATTTCCTTACAATATATTTTTCACTTATTCTCTCCACTTCTCCGTTTGTTCCCCTTCACTCATCCCACATACCATAAGCTGTTGCCGTTACACACAAGGTTATCAAACATTCACTATTTCGGCCCAAACCCAGACTGGGTCATAACTGTAACTTCCACCGTCACATTCCTCGACAGACAAAACCAGCTCCATGATGACGTCATGGCGAAGGCGACTTTAAGAACAGTCTCAGTTAAACTCCTGGTGATGCTGCCGGCCGTCAGTCCCTGAGGAGCAGCAGCTGCCAGTCGTCTGTGATACTCAGAGCTCGACTGACCGATCATCTCTGCAGTTTTTCCCCTCTGATGTTACAACTGAATGTCTTCTCTGCTCTGAGATGTCTGACTGTCCTATTTGTCACACTCGGATCGTGACCTTTTGACCTTTAACTGGTCTCTTCTTTTTAAAAATGTGGCTTTACCAGTGGAACAAGTGCTCCCTGTGCTCACTCTCAAATATGGTCATCTTTTCTTTCTGCTGCTTGGATTCCTGACATGTTGATAGTGAAATGAAAGTGTGCAGCTGGGATTTTTCTCTCTGAGCTTTTCATAAACTACATTAGACCAAGGTTTCCTCAGCTGGGCAGGAGCTCTGCAGGGAGCAGTCATTCCCACTCCCTCCTGGAACATTCTGGAATCAGTCTCAGCTGATCTGTCCTGATCTGTTTGTTTCGTTTCTGGAGTACAGTCAACACAATCTTTGTCACGTTTAGATTTTTTCTCTCACTTTCCAGTTTTTCCTGCTCTCCATGCAGCTCAGCGT